>NC_060282.1:72073158-72154440 GCF_021613505.1 Equus quagga | reverse complement strand
ACACACACACACAACACAAACATACAATGCTTATGCTCATGCTCTCACTTTCTCTTAATTACATAAACTCACGTACACATGGGTTCATTGACATACACAACACTATCATAGCTTTCCTTTAATAAACAATGAAGGGGCATTATTTAGTTTCCTTTTCAAAATAAATAACTTAAGCAATGGCTTTTTATTTAAACTACAATTATTTAAAATGCTTGACCTCTGAATTTCCTCTGAATGGCAGATAAACTCAAACCAAAAAGAAAGGTTCAATTTACATGAACATATTTTAACTCTTTGTAATTACATTTCTAGCATTCTGAACTTGTTTCATTACCACCTTCATTTTTAGTAGTTTTTAAGGATATGAAATCCAAGATTTTCATACAAGACTGGTCTTTAAGGATATGAAATCCAAGATTTTCATACAAGACTCATCTTCTTTCTAACTTCCTAACTTACACATAATATGGAGGATGCTCGAAGTTATATAATTTCTCAAGCAACGGTAGTGTATTAGACAAATTTAGAGTGAATAAAGGCTATGCTTCCTATATAGCAAAGAAAATGTTTTTATACGCTTAAAAAATGTCTCTTGTTGGTAACACAAAATTAGTAGGATAATGTCACATGGTTGATTAAAACTGTTGTTCTGGGTCAGTCTTCAACTTATAGAAAGCAATGTCTATTAACTCCTTTTACCTTTAAGTTTGTATTATCTACAATTAGTATTCCTCCCCTCGCCTCAGATATTTTAAAAGAAGAGAACTGTCTGATGAGAATGTTGACGTCTTCTTTATATTCATTTCTAGCCTATGTCTAGAAGCCTTCTCCACTGACTCCAGTTAACCACAAAGATTCTCCCTTCCTATCTTAACAAAAACCTCCTCCTAACGCCACTGTCTTACGTTTTCTCTTGAGGTTTTTTGCTTTTTTTGCCTCAGACAGCAGTTCTAAGAAATTGTTTACTATTTGGACTCCATTTCATCATCACCCACTCACTTTTTCACTTCATTCTGCCCCAGTCTTGCCAAGAAACTTTTTTCTCTACCAGTTGTCACCAGTCAAGGCCACGACTTCCTTACCTGTGCTGCCTCTTCTGCAGAGTCCTCTGCCTCATTTCCTCAATTCCTGTCCAAACTGTCCACTCCTGACAGATTATTCTTTCTAAAGTGTAGTTTGGTTAAATCCTGTTAGTGTGGAGGATGGAGAGTGGGAGGGTAGAGAATTCCCAATGGCTCTTCAACATCTGAAGAACCAACTGGAGGCCTCTTCCTCTGGATAAGCTTTATCTTGATTTCGCTATTCTTTCCACCTTTGATTTAGCAAAACTTTAAAGTCACTCTTCTTCCGCAAAGCACTCACACGCCTGCGTCAAACTTTACTATGCCTTTCATCTTAAAACAGCATTTTTCAAACATTTTTAACCACGACCTACAGTGAGACATACGTTTTAATTGTGACCAAGTATACACATAAGCATATTTATCCATATATGTTTTATGTCAGCATCACATATAAATCTGAACAATTTTCATGACGTAACGACACGCTGCAACTTTTTTTTGTAAATGATGATGCACTAAACTTATTTCATCACTTAACAATGAAGAGCAGCTGCAGTTTAAACACCCTGATCTAGAGCATCTGAATCTTTGCTTTTTTTTCTAAGTTTGATTCAATTATACACTTCATTAAGCCATTCAATCATTTATTCATTCATTTCATTCAAAAAACATGCAATAATCTCCGGCCGGAAGTCAGGCATTTCCGTGTGCACTGGGAATAAAATGGCAAGGAGCAGACGAGTCCCTGCCCGCATGGAGTTTGCAATGTCCATCCTCAAAAGCAGCATCACCCATGCTCCTCTCTTCTTGAAGTGTTTACCTGTTCCAACCATTTCATAGCTTATCATGCTACTTTACATTTCCTCATCTTTTATATCTAAATTTCATTTCCACAAATAGACTGTAGCATCCTTCAAGAGCGGAATCTTAATTATACATACTTGCACTCTGAACCTTCACTTGGTAAGGGGAACTCAAGGGTAAAGGCAAAAAACAACCGAGTTCTAGTCTTGCTCACCACTTACCAGCTTTGCAAGTTTAGGCCAGTCACTCAACTTCTCTCCAATTCAGTTTCCTCGTCTGTAAAACGAGAGGTTGGGCTACATCAGTGGTTTTTAAATTCTACTGCTCCAAGTTTTCAGGATCCAACGGAGGTTCCAAAGCCTGACAGTGAGTGGTCTTGACTCAAAAGAGGAGAGCGAGGCATACTCCCGTTCTCCTGCCTCAACTGGAGCTTACAGCTTTGTTTGAAAAGAAGAGGCTCAGCGCTAAACAAATTTTAAGTAATTAAATCTTAAGATTTTGTAATCATGTGCTCCATCTTCTCTGCTGTACAAGGATGAGGTGAAGGAAGAAGAATAGGTAGGAAGAAAGGAGGGAGGAAAGAAGAAAAAATACTTGTAACAGAGTATACACTACTATGTTTCAGGAACCATGTTAGGATCAGTATACAGGTTATCTTAATTTTCTATTCAATAACTTCATAAAATAGGAATCAGCCCTATTTTACATATGAGGAAAATGAAGAGCAGAAAGCTTAGATAACTGATGAAGTAAGTAAGAAGCAATGAGGCCAAAATCTTTTCTCTTTCCATTACCCCAAGGTATCTTCAAAGGAAGATAACACAGACATGACATTTGTTTTTTTGTTTTCTTTTTTTTCATTTTTCCCATATTTCACTTGATGTGATCCTCTCAGCTTTGAAGCGTATATACTTCAGCCTTCTTCTTATTTTGCTGGCTAAGAAACTAAACTTCAGAGAAACGACAGTGATCTGCCCAATGCCAAAGTAACTCAGTGGGGCAAGGATGAAATTAAATATCTGAATTCATATTTTGTGTTCTTTCCATGCGCCAAATTGCTTCCTTTAAAAGACAGAAAAAGAAATAGGGAAACAATAAGAGGGAAGGAGGCAGAAAGGATGGTAGAGGTGGAGAATTATAACAATTCCACTGCTCACGTAAGAGGGCTAGTGAGTCAAATGAGATAACTGAATGGAAAGCACCTTGAAAAATCCAAAACACTCTATCAGTATAAGTCATTATTATTAACTATTCAAGCAGTCTGCACTGAAGACGACATTTCATATTTTTGTAAAATTCCATGTGGTAATTGCAAATATAAAAGAGCTATATAATGAATTAATTGCATAGACATCTTACAGAAACTCACATAAAAGAAGGACAATCTGACACTCTTGAGATTATGATACAAGAGTTGGTTACATATGCCTGCTTTCTGTTCATGATATACAGTCCCTTCTGGCAGTAGAATAATTCAAATTTTCAATTTTTCTTGGATTTCATCACAAACTCAATCAAAAGCATGAAAGTCAGTATTTTAATATCTTTGCACTGTGTGAAAAATAATAGCATGCGCTACTACCTGAACTCTTAGAGCATTTTTTATTTTGATTGTCTTCCCATTATACTGAGAGATTGTCAGGACTTTATCAGGAAGATCATCCAAACAAGCTAGAGCATTATTAAGGTTCCAGCAGTGCAGTAGCTCACTGAATCTATGAGTGATTAAAAGCCATACAGTTGTGACAAGGAACATAAGGAGATCAGACAAAGGAGTTACATGTCTTTAAAAGAAGAAATAAAAAGAAGACTAGGATGATTTAACTCCCTGCATCTTTTATCAGTTCTAAAGCTGCAACATCATTTGATCAATATTTAAAGCCTTATGTGACTGGAGTCCTTATGGCAAATAATTTCCAAAGGTCAAAACAGTGGAAAAGAGGATTAACACAGAATTACAGCATAATGATTGCCTTGTCATGGTGCCAGCATTCCAAAAATGATATTTGACATAACAAGATGCTCTGACATAGTAAAATACTACCACTTTTGGAATTTAACATTGACTATAGTTACATTTTTTTGGTTCATTGAATTACTTGGACTTAGAAATATATTCCCATATCATTTAACATTCACAAAACTATTAACTAAATGCTTCCTATTTGCCAGACTTTGCACTGTTCACTGGAAATAGGGTGTAAACTGAGAATAGATAAGCCTCAGGGGAATGAACAATCCAGGGAAAGAGAGAAACAGCTAAACTAATTTCTACAATAGAAAGTAACTGAAAAAATGCCTATGTAATATTGTTAAATCATATAAACCAATCTTTAAAAAAACAACAAACACAGTAACGAAATGTTAACTGTATTCTCTTAAGCAGAGGAGAACAGTGATTACCATAGACTCTATTTTCTTCTTTACACAGTATATGTAAATCAGACACATTGTGTTCGATTTTTATAAGGATTTTTTTTATACTTTTATAATCACAGTAAAGAATCCAAGAAAGGAATTCTTTAACGGATATTTAGGTAGAATGCTGTGAGAACCCAGGAGGAGACCACTAACTATGCATGAGTCAGGCAAAGCCTGAGAGCAAAGAGGACACCTGAACTGACTCTGGAAGGGGACTAGGGGTTTACTGAGTGGAGAAGACAGGGGATGATTGTCAAGATACTGAGAGAATCATCTAGAAGAGTAAAAAAATTTGAACTCAGCATTCCACATAGTTTGAATGGTGGATGAGGGGGAGGAGATGGAAGCTGGATGTTCCCCATGAGAGAAAACATCAAGACCAAACTGGACAGGGCCTTGGATGTCATCCTAAAGACATCTGGGTTTTGTCCTGTGGTCACTGGGGAGCCAGGACTCCAGCAGTCGAGGGGTCTAAACATGGGACACTCTCAGACTTCTATTTTGCAAGATCCCTCTGGCTCCAGAGGTGTGTAAGATAAAACTCGGTTAAAGATGAAATTGTTAATGGAATAAAAATTGAGTGAGGAGATTTGAAATGTACTTTGACTTGGAGCTGACAGGATCTGTTCACCAACTGGATAGAGGGATAAGAAGAAAAACTTGAGGATAACTTGGAGAGATCTGATGATGGAAAATTAAGGGGCAGCAGGATTGGGATAAATGAAGAATTAATGAAATGCCTGGTATTTATTGAGAATAAGTTGCCTGAGGAATGTTCATTGGACGGTTTGAAACACAGCTTTTATACTTAGGAGAGAGACTGGGGGCTTTTCCTCTCTGATTTTCACCACTACTATAGTAAAGTAACTAATTATATATCACTAACAAGTAAATGAGTATCCTTTATAATCTTACTGGTGAACCTCTTTAAAAAAATGGAGGACATTTCTGATAATGGCAAAGCAAACAAAAAGCCATGTACGTCAAGAATACTCATATTTATATACTTTCCTTCTGATATAAATTGGATTATTGTCCCAATTATTCAGCTTTGTGTACTAGGAGTATACATCCACACCCTGTGCTACGTAATTTTACAGCACCTCCCACTGTGGGTAGAATGTACTTCCCCATCCCACTAAGGTTGGGCTTGGCCACAAAATTGCTTTGACTAATAGAGTGTTAGTGGACATGATGCGACAGAAACTTTAATTGCTTGCATGGTTTGGCTTGCTCTCTCATGCACCTCTGATTGACCACAAAAAGAATATGCCAACCTATCTCAGACCTGAAACCCTGTCAGAAGCTTGTAGTACAGCCCTAACCTAGAGGAGCTTGGCCTAGATCAGCCCTATTACAGCCTTGGGAGTGTAAAAATAAATAGAACATCAGTAAGCCACTGAGCATTTTATGTTCTTTGTGTTATGCAGCATTACTGTAGCAACTGCTGACTAATACAGCTTTTCATTTACTTCAGAGTAAAGAAAACAAAGGGTTTTTTCCTTAAGACTGGTTTTCAAAAAAGCCATAATCTACTTGTTAAACTATATACACATATGTGTATGTAACAATATATAAAGCCTCTGTGCAGAAAACTCCAGAGTGGAAGACAATATCAATAAATCGAGGGATATGTCATGTTCATGCATTAGATGACTCAATAACGCAAGATTTTAAAGTCTTTGCAAATTAATCAATAAAGTTACAGCATTTCCAGTGAAAATCCAAGCACGATTTTTATTGAATATTACTAAGTATATTCTAAACATCTATATTATATTCGAAAGAGTAGGAATAGCCAAGACAGTCCTGAAGGCAATATTTCATTTGGTTTTATGCATGTATGGTATATTTTAGCTTTTAAAAATTAAAGTAAATAAATAAATAGAAATCATTATGGAATTAGAAGATCTTAGAGATTAAACCTATAACCAGAACATAAAATGCACCAGAAGCCTAAAACATAAGCAATGGAAATACTTCTCATGTCAAAGAGCAGAAGGAGAGAGAGAGTAAAAATATGAAATAAAAGACAAGAGACAAAAGAAAACCAACCTAGAAGGTATAACCAATAGACATGAGAATGAGAAAATGAACACAAAGAAATGGGAAAGAAGAAATCATCAAAGAAAAAACTAGAAAATATCCCCAAACTAAAGCTGGATATAAGTTTCAAAATTGAACAGACTGCTGGGGATCCTAAGACAATGACTGAAAAAAGGTTCACACTCGTATCCTTTTGAAATTTGGGGACACTATGAATTGTGAGGTTTTGAAAAACATGCAGAGCTCCACAAGGGAAGTTTCCACTTAGAAAAAAATCTGAGACAACATAAGACTTTGAGGGGAAAAAAGAAAAAAAAAATGAGGATAAAGTAATGGCAAATTTAGTGCAGGAAACAAAAAGAAACACAATTTGAAATTTCAGGATAAAAACAAACCTGCATGAAAAAGTCAAGGCCAAGATATAAAGCAAATGTAAATTTGGAATGATTTCAAGTAACTGAGTTAAAAATAAACAAAAGGGAAGCATCCATTTGAACACAGTGAACTCTTTTCCAAGGGTGTCCTGGGTTTCCTGGGGTGGACCTATAGCCAAGAATAGAGCACAGCGAGTGACTCAGTATTACACAATATTTGTGGAGTGTCAACATTGTTTACACATTTCCAACTTTTAGAGCCAACATATTAAAAAAGCAAGACTTGATGGTGGTTATAGGAAGAATCTAAATATAAACAGCTTGATAACATAAAAGTAAAAGTTTAGCTGACCAAAAGTAAGCCACAAGAGAGAAGAAAAGTTGAGGAAATGAGAAGGAGTCTTAAGAACTTGTATTCGAAAGGGAAGAATACAGACTCTGTTGAAAAAGAGAAATGAAGTTTTAACTATATTATTTTAAGTTATAAAATTAATCATCAGACAAGCAAAACTGAAACTATACATGTCAAATATTGAAAGGAGGGGCAGGGAAAGACGGGGTAAGTCAGTAGAACAGATCCTCAACATTCACAGCAGGAGTCAATGGTATTATTTGAAAGTTGACAACCACACGATCAAGAATTACAGAGTAGCATTCTGAAGAAAAAGAATGAAAAACCAACAGTTAGGAATTGCCCCTGAGAACGCAAACAGAGGAAGAGAATGATGAGGCAGAGATGTTGCTTTTTATTATAACTCTCCTATAACATGAGATGTTATCTTAAAAATAACATGTGTGATGTATCTTAAAAAAAAATGATTTTTAAAAGACTGACCTAGGATCATTTTCCCACCACTAGTTGAACACTTTTAATTGCAACAAATACAGAAAACTTCATCTTAAAATCGAAGTACCTAAAATGGAATGAGAAAAAGCTATCATCAGGTTAATAAACTAATTCAAATGCCCAAATTTAACATTATAGGAAAACACAAACAAAGCAGGCATTGAACATTAGAGGGAAAAAAGAAAGAGAATATTGAGTTGCAGAATATTATTTGTTATACAAGTCTAAGACCTACAAAATAGTTAGCATATTTAGAAAATAATTTTTGCAAGTTTAATTATTACCAGAAAGTATTGTGATATGAGTGCAGCATGTACTACTTTACTTTCTTTCTCTCTGTTACCTTCTGAAAATGAGGAAGAAGGAACAAGCAGTTGCTGAACACCTACCTGCTAATTGTTTAAATATGTTTCCATTAGTTCTAAGGAATAAAATTTGGTATAATTTACCACCATATCAATTCTAAAGAAATGGCACTAAGAGATTTACCTGAAATTATCCAGTCAGTAAATGATAGAGCAAGGATTTCTCTACAGTCAAAACTACTTCCATTATATTATACTACAATAATCATTTTAGTGATCACTAATCTTACTGATCGTAATTTTGGTCTACTAAATTACAATATCAGAATATTTATTTTAAAGTACATTAGCAACAGCACTATGCTTACTTATATCTTCTTTAGCTTCTGCAGTAGGCAGAACGATGGCCTTCCAAAGATCCCTAACACCTGTTAGCTGTGAGTATGTAACCTTACATGGCAAAAGTGACTTTGCAGATGTGTTTAAGTCAAGGATCTTCAAACAGGGAGATTATCCTGGGTAACCTGAGTGAGCTCAGTGTAATCACAAGGATCCTTTAAAAGATGGAAAGGGGAGTCAGAAGAGTAAGGAAAGGAGATATGATGACAGAAACAGAGGTCAGAGTGATGGGATTGCTGGCTTGGAAGATGGAAGATGGAAGAAGGGGCCATGAGCCAAGGAATGGAGGAAGACTCTAGAAGTTGGGAAAGGCAAGGGAATGGATTCTGCCCCGTGCGTTTCCAGAGAAATGCAGCCTTTTGGACACCTTGAATTTAGCCTAATGAGACCCCTTTGGGACTTCCGACCTCCAGCGCTGTAAAATAATAAATCTGTGTTATTTCTAGCCACTCAGTGGCTACAGCAGAAATGGGAAGCTACTACAGAATCTGCTTCAAAATCAGAAAGCTCTGGGCTTAAGTCTTGTCTCTGCTATGTGATTTTGGGCGAGATTCCTAACCTCTATGAACCTCTAGTTTCTTTATCTGAAAAGCTGCAATGATAAAATCATCTACTCAAGCAAGTATGATGATCATTAGTCTACAGTTAGAGCTCATTAGAGGGTAGATATTATTATTAAGTACTAATTGTAGAAGAAAAATTTTTTAAAATAGTAAGAAAAAATGGTTAAGGTTGTTTTTTGTTTCCAAACCCCCAAAGTTAGCTAGCCAGTGATTCTTCATAACATATTGGCTACAAGTTGAAATATGAAGGAGGAAAACTGCTCCAATATTGAAACCACTTCATGATTTGAGCTCATTCACTCTACTCCTTTAATATCTAGCCTCTTTGGGGAAGAGGCAATATCCTTGACTGGCTATAAATTTATGAGTGTAGTTGCTTTTATGGCTCTGAATGTAATAGAACCTAAGTAAATACTGATAAGTTCTCTATTCTTCTGAGAAGTTTCCACCCACATAATATTGTCCTATCATTGGAAATCCCCACAGTTTTGATAAGAACGAAGGCAAGAACTCTTTTATATATAACACTTGTCAATTAGAATCAGAACAGCATTCATCATTTTCCCTGGAAAGGCTATGGGTTTTTAAAAAACTCACTTGAAGTCTATATAATGAAATCTTACCCTTATTGTCTTTCGAGCACCTTCAGCTGGTTTGGGAGGTTAATGCTGGCTTTCAAGTTTATTTTCTCAAGCATCCTTTGACATGGTTTCTGCATTTACAGATTAAGTGATAAACTGAATTAAAGGAAATAAGTATTTTCTGTCAGCACAGTCTCCCTACACAAATAGACTTCATTTGAAAACACGTTCATCTTTTCAACGTTGGGATAGGTATTGTCTTAACTAGACCTGTGGGGAACTATATTAACTCTTTCAAACCACTTAGTTACCAGTTATTTTCAGGAATTCTTTGTGTAAACAGTGTATTTAAAAAGATGTGCTTTCCTCAGATGCAAGGTATTGATTTAAACTTTCTGTGTACAGGATCATAACACGGCACGAGTTAATTAATATCCAGGAGGCCTCACAACTAGGCGAATTCTCACTGAAAACCATGATCACTCTAAAGAGTATAAAATGTGACTAAGGAAAAATGGTTTAATACACAACTCCCCCTATTCCATGGCATATGGTTTTTCATCAGTATGTGCATCACTTCAAGACACAACCTACGTTATTTGAAAAACAACTCTTTAGGGAACCATTACGGATATCAGTGGAAAGAAGACCTTGAAGATCTTACATACGTGTTTTGCTTGGGCTGAGGAAATTTGTGCTTTGGATGTTTCTTATCTAGAATGTGAAGAGGAATTTCAGACATCACCAAACAGAAAAGTCCCTATGTCTTATATGAAGCTAGTAGGCGGTCATTAAATACTTCTAGAGTTTCATGGTATATGACTATATACATACACACACACACACACACACACATATAGGAGTTCACAGCCCAGAAATGGAGAGCTTTTCCAGACTGCTAGCTTTCTGAAAACAAGTGCCTATCCATGCTGACATCACACCATCAGTGTCTGGATCACTCCAACAGATAGAAGGTGTTCAACAAACGTTCATATTCATACGCTGAAACCCGAATCCCAACGTGATGGTGTTTAGAGGTGAGATCTTTGGGAGGTAATTACGTCATGAAGCTGGAAGCCTCATGAATGAGATTAGTGCCCTTTTAAGAAGAGGTCTGAGAGCTAGCTAGATTTCTTTCTGCCATGTGAGGACAGAGCAAGAAGTCAGCTGTTTGCAAGCAGGAAGAGTGCTCTCACAGAATCTGAGCATGCTGGCACCATGATCCTGGACTTCCAGGCTCCAGAACCATGAGAATAACTATTTATTGTTTAAGCAACCCAGTCTATGGTAATTTGTTAGAGCAGCCCAAACTGACTAAGACAGGAGGTATGAATAAACATGTACCTGATTAAATGCATAAATGAACAAACATTTCCTGAATGGACATATATATGGATTAGTTATTTGGTTTTACACAAGAACATAGCAGAGTTTATTTCTCTTTGCTAATATGAAGCCAAAGTACACAGTTCCTTTATAAACACCACTACACAGCAACATTATGAAGTCAAGACCAGAATAAATATTTTATTATACAGAATCCTATCACCCAACAAATCAACTATCTAATTTTCATGCTTCTATTGATTGCTTGATCATATTTTATATAGTTGATTTCTTTAGCACAAAAAATATCAGAATATTTGTCTACATAATGAGAAAAATTCAGGCACAAGTTTAAAATTCTGCACATATATTAGATTTCATATTCTTGACAGGCTACAGTGAGCTCTCCTTCCTGAGGCCTCATGACACTTACGAATGTCGTACTGACTAGGGATGCGGCCATATACTGCCACAAGACACGTGCAGTATTATTATTTAGCCTGCATTCTGTTCAATTTTATATGTGTTATTTCCTAGCCACTATGAAGCTCCTCCCTCTTAGAGAATAGGAATTATGCCTCTTTATATAATTCCACCCTGCCTAGAAGTGTGCAAAAGAGATAGAAAGATAGATAGACAGATAATGATAGACAGATAGATGATAGACATTTGTTGAATGAATGTCATACGAATATAGCCATTGTAAGTGAATAAAAAATAAATGGGAAACATTAAAAATGCCTAATATTTTATATTGTTGTATTTTGAATATAATTATAATAGCTTGCTTTATAATCTTTACATCCTGAGATAAAAACCATGACTGTCCCTTAAAAATACACATTTTAAGATAATCAACATTTTTTTCATTAATATGACATCCATTAAAGAGGAGCTAAAAATATCAGAAAGTCATTAGGAAAATAAAATAGGGCTTTAGCTTCCTGTTTTGACTTAAAAAACTGTACATGAGATGAAAATTGTGTTCTTAACTTTGACCCAGTTACGATGCTGAAAGCAACATGAACTCTGCCCCGAATGTCAACCTGTTAGTGGAGGTTATTGTTCCCTCGTAAATCCAATTAAATAAATGCAACACATGTCCTAGACATTTAAGGAACAAAGAAACAAAGAAGACACAATTCTTGCCTTCAAGGAGCTTACAGGATAACGGAGACGTCTGTCTATCTGTATACACACACACACACACACACACATCTTATATTGTGTGTATATATATACACACACACACATACATGAATTGTCAATTTCAGAATAAGGTTTTGTTTTGTTTTTCAGTAGAAATCATGAAAATTTGACCCCTGCTTCCTTTGGGAAGATGAAGCCTTCGAAAATCAGTCTGTCTCTTTGTTCTCAGGGTTTCCCTTGTTTTCACAGTGATTCCTCCATGATAAGTAGAGGTCAGCCTATTAAATATAAACAAACAGTGGCCTTCTTCTAATTATCTTCTTCCATCTTCATCTCCTAAATTGAAATTTACATATTCCTCCCATCCTTAATCCAGGCTCTTTAACCCTATCTTGTTTATCTGTATTCACATTAATTCGGGGATCTTACCTACAATGGGAACTGCTACTATCATTATTACCTCCCAAGTGTATATTGCTAATCCTAACCCCCTACCAGTGAGTAGGCGTGTCTTAAAATACAACTTAGCTCATTATATTTTCCTAAAAATTAGCATCATTCTCTAATTTGTCCTCTACTACAAATGGCCAGCATCTCATTCCTAGCAACATACACATATATATGTATGTGTATACACACACACGCACATACCATTTGTAAGGAGAGATATATATATATATGTATGTATGCATGTATGTTTGTACTTTTTAAAGTATAACCATTCTTTTATTCTATATATTGCACCATGTGTCACAAACTCACTTTGATAACTCCTCAGGAAAGAGAACCTAATTTCTGTTGTATTAATAGCAAGTTTTTATTTTCTTAGAAATCTCAACTCTCTAGTGAGTATAGCTCCCTTACTATGGTCACTGCTCTATCAATAAAGTATCCCATCTTGAGGCTCTTGAATCTGGCCTAGTGATGATGCCAGGCTCTCCATGAAGCTCCTTAGGGCCCATGCCCTCAGGCCCACCTGTTTAGCTCACACGTCATCTCACTTCAACCACCAACTGAATTTCAACTGCAGCTGCTCCTTCCAACAACTCCTCCCAGCAAATCAGGCCCTGAACTCCATCAGCTCTCAGATCTTGCCTCCGTACCTCCAGAAAGGGCCATACCCCACCCTATAGCAATGCTGGTATGAGAAAATGTCCCCTGCTGAGCAACACCTGAGCAGCCACCAACCCCACCACCACCACCCCATGCCCGAGATGCTCCACATCCCTTTTCAGAGGTACACATTACAGCACACAGCACAAGACTCAATGGGACCTGTCAGGCTCCATGGAAGTTTTAACCTCTCTAAGATATCACCTCTCTCTTCAAAGGATTCGTAGTAAAATGTGGGGGAGTGGCTTTAGAGTCACATAGAGTCAGGTTTTAATTCTGGCTCTGTTACTTGTTGTCTCATCATGAACAACTTTAGTTTCTTCATTTAAACAATGGTCCTAGAAAGATTAGCGGGTATAGGGGTATAGAGGAGATCATATAAAGCTACCTGACGAGTCAAGATCAGCTGATGTGCCAAAAACATGGGTGAGGTGGCAGGGGCTTAATACACATCCTCTATTTCTCACTTTCTCTTTGATTAATGAGCATGCAAGAGATATGGCTCTTCACCATGAAAACCGATGCACATGTGTTCTCCTTACAACGGGCCTGCAGAACGGCCCATCGCTATAATATGGAGCCTTGAATCTGTTCTGAATACTTCAGTTACTTGGTAAATGACTATTAATTGGTCAATAGATCTGTTCTGTATATATCAGAAACTTGGTAAATATTTAAAAGAATTAACTGGTTAAAATCGATTCTTCATTCTATGTGGCTTTTATACAGAGTATTAATTTTATCATCTTCAGAATACCAGGAATAGATTTCACTTACCATCTGGTAAGAACTATACTTCGTATACTTTCTAAGGAAATATTGGGGTCAATTCTTTCTGTTCCACTTTTTTAAAGAAATTAGGCCTAACAATGGCCCAGATAAGATGCAACATCAAATATAAACTTGAAAGGAAAACTAAATAATCCAATAAAACACAGAAAGAGCAACATTTTTCAGAGGATACAAAAGGGATTTTGTTTTTGAATCTCAAGTGTACAAAGCAGCAAATGCTTGTAATATCTGCATAAGTCTCTTCTTGAATTCTAAGTCAGGCACAGACGAAGTTACAACATTTTTAACCTCATTCTTAGTAGGTGCCTATTGCATTCAAAATTAACCATCTACTTTTCTACTCACTTCCTCAGTTAATAATATCAATATTACGTTACATTTTGAATGATTCAATTAAGATCTTATCCATAGAATAAGGTCTCAGAAGTATAGAAAATGAGCCTTTTAGATATGTGTAGCTCTGGACAGGTTTATAAAATTTTATGTACTTCTGGTCAAAGAAATCCTCAGAGAAGGAGTGTCTTTTATGGTCCCCATAACCACTTTGTCAATTATGTTCATAATGTGAAAACGTCCATAAAACTCATTATACCCAGTTCTGATTTAGAACACCAAATTCCATAGAATTATTACTCTATTCAATTAGGACTTTTTTTCTTCTTGGTTTGGTTTAGTTTTTTGAAGGAGATGAGATTAAATCAGTCTTCATATAGAAAACATGCGCACATTGCAACTGCTAATATTTTAAAAGCAGCAAAAGTAACTTACAGCAGAAATTGTGTTAACAGTGCAACATGGTTATTTTCAAAAATCTTTTTAACATCCTACTGGAAACTATAGGGGCAATTACCACTTCCACGAGCTTTTTTAGTTATTTCACTAATTCAATGATATCATGGACGTGTCTGCAAAATCAAACGTAGAACTGAAACAATTTACCAAGATAAATGTTAGTAGAACATTTTCTTTAATTACTTGCACATTTCATTTTGCTATACTTTAAGGTGAATTATCCAGAAAATTACAGTTCTCCATGTTCAGGCATAACAGGAAACACCAGGTTGTAGCAATTGATTTAATTGTTCTCTGGAGCCTAAATTACCTGAACATTACTCACCACATTGATTGCCATTGTTGGATATGTGTGTAACTAAAGATGCCAACAGTTTATGAAACAATTTTTAATTACTAATCACTTCCTATCCATCTAGAAGCAATTTGACTACTTAAAAATAAAGAAATAAAATACCTCTAAATAGAGACATATGGAAGAGCTATACGAAATATAATGCTTAGGTTAAAAAAAGTTCATAAATTTTATTTCTCAAAACCTACATTTTGTGTTCTCAAAAAAAGTATGGTAATCTGGTATTAATTTCTTAGGAATAAATCTCCCAAAAACTTAGTGTTTTATTGCTTTGAGGGTTGATATACTTAATTTAGAGGATGAGTTATTCGGGTTTTGAGGGGATAGAAAAATGCATTTAAGGAATATGTTATTTGCACAAAAAGGATAGCTGTGGGAGAAATAGGGAGGGAGGGAGGGACTCAAGACCTATACCTCATTTTTCATATAGAATCGACAATTTTATGTCATTCCCTCCAAAATGCTACCGTTTATAGTAATACACATACATACGAGTGTTTCTAAGTAGCTTGATTCTTAAGAGCAGCATTTTCTTGTACGATGCCTTTCATTCAGTCAAAAAATAGAGGTTTAGTGATTCCATAGATCAGGTACTCTTCTAAGCGCTGGAGATAGAACACTGAATAAAGAGGGCAAAGTCTTGTGAGCAAGAGGTGGGCACTGTAAAAATATTTATCAAAACACCAGTGACTGCTAAGTACAATGAAGAGAAATGAAGCAAAATGAGATGATAGCGTGATTAGGGCTATTTTTGATGGGTTGATTCAAGACGATTAAGAATTTGACATTTAGGAAAAGACCTCAGCCAATACCTGGGGAGAAAATGGCTTCTGTGGAAAGCACAGCAGCAGCAACACCAAAATAGCAACAATCTCTGTGTATTCTGGAAACTTCAGGTGGGCCAACGTGATGGACGAACAGGAAGGTAAGCAATTGGAGTTCTTAGGATGGACTGGGAAATATACTGAACATTTTACACTTATCTTACTTAGTCCTCAGTACCACTCTGTGTGATATACATTATTTTCCTCATTTTGCAAAATAAGCATAAATCATTGAGATCAGAAATATGAAATAACTTGCCCATGATTGAGGCAGATCAAGGACCTAATTCCAGGGGCCCTAAATCAAGGTTATCAGTTCCTGTGCTATTCTGCTTCTAGCAAGGAACAACACAGACACCACCCACAGTGCTGGAACAAGGAGTCTGGTTGCACATGTTAGAAGAGCAGGCTGTGGGGAATAGAGAGCTCAAGTTGCTGCAACCTCGCTTTATTGCTACCCTGCTGGGTGACAGTGAGCAATCATCTAATCTCTTAAAATTTAATTTATATATAATCATTCATTTCCTCATTAATTCATTCTGAACATATCTATTGAAGGCCTAATATAGACTAGGCAATGTTACCAAGAATTATACTGAAAGATAATCGAACACACTTTCAAGAATCTCTCATTCGAGTGGAAAGCAAACCTATGGATATATCCTTTAAGATAATGTAACTCCAATAAATAGGTAGAAAAAAGTGCTAAGGAAACATAAAGCCAGGAACAATGCTGTCTGGCTGTCAGTTTTCTGTGCAATTTGGGAATGAAGCTGCCTGATCACACTGGGCCTTCCTCACCTTTAATATTATTTTATTCCGACTGTCAGTCATTGGGTAACATTGTATGCATCTGGTGAGAAAGCAATATTGTATAAATTCCCATCATAAAGTCTAATATTTTTTTTGGCAGACATAAGGCTATACCAGGTTTCTCTTTCTCTCCTTCCTGTAACAATACCTGTAATTCTGAATTATTTTTCTAACAATAAGTCATATGCTAAGAAATCTTCCCAGGTCATGAGTTTCTCCATAGGTAACAACAACAATGGGTAGAAAGAATTTAACCTAAATATATAAGCATTGGCTATTACTCAAAAATTAAACATGTGTAGAGGGAAACGTTGTGCATATTCCACTCTCCTATAACACATTAAAAATAAAGTCAGGTTTTCACAGCATAATTTTAGAGGAAATAAACCTGAAGAGCTCAAATTTATATAACTAGTGACACGCATCTTCAATAACAACTCCTGCAGATACTTTACATGCACAGATCTGCTTTGAAGGTTTGAATAAGCCCAAGAACAAGAAAGGAGGCTGACTTGTGATAAGCTAGATGCTGAGGCTCACAGAACAAAACTCTAGATAAGAAACTCATTTGTAGGAGGAAGTCACTGAACTAGAGGGTGAACCAAGCTGAACCCAGAAACTCCGTCTTGAAGCAGCTTTGTCTTTCTCTATAAAGAATGCCCTCCGTCCTGAGGAATTCAAATCCTATTTCTGTACTACAGTGCTGGTAAAATAAAGAGAACATGCAGAACGCTAAGAAATGGATAATTCTGAGCCAGAAAATTAAAATTTTAGATAAACTAAAAAGTAAAACATCGAATTTCAGGTTGGAATTAAGACAAACAAACTTACCAATGTTCCAAATGGAAACAAGAAAAGTCAGTTCTTCAGTCTCCACCCTCTTCAAAATGGGATAATATATCATAAAAATGGAAACTTAGTGTCATTACTAAGGGAATGACATAAAGGGAATCAGTAAAATCAAATCTTGTTCTCACACAAATGCTATATTAAAAGGGGTTTATGATTACTTCCCAGTTATTGAATAATCCATCTTCCATTTGGACTTTAAAATTAAATTTGAGGGGCTGATCCAGGAGCATAGTGGTTAGGTTCGCACACTCTGCTTTGGCGGCCTAGGGTTTGCAGGTTCAGATCCTGGGCACAGACTGACACACTGCTCATCAAGCCATGCTGTGGCAGAGTCCCACATACAGAATAGAGGAAGATTGGCACAGATGTTAGCTCAGGGACAATCTTCCTCAAGCTAAAAGAAGAAGATTGGCAACAAATGTTAGCTCAGGGCCAATCTTTCTTGCCAAAAAAAAAAAAGTTAAATTTGACTGGTCATAGTTAATTCTTGTTAGGGTGACCAGGGATCCAGGTTTGCACAGGGGAGTGACAGTTTCTGACTGTTGCCCCAGCATAATTAATAATAGCATCCCTTTTTATTCTCAAATGTTTCCTAATTTGGAAAATAAATTATGTTTGGAATATTGTCACCTTTCTCAAACTTAAAATAGTGTGATAAAGAATAACTAAATTTGATATGAGAGGGAAAAGAAAAAAGTTAGAATTTACGTCTTTTGAAATAACACTTGATGAGCCATTGTGAGCACTTTTTGTGCCACTGATCCACTTTGCTGTCAACTAAAATTGAACGCTCAATTAATTAAGATAAAATCTTATTGGTGCTATGCTAGACACTAAAACAAAAAGGACGTTAGGGATAGGTCCTTCCCTTGTTGAAATTAAAACCAAAAAGAAAATAAAGTGGCCTATGAATGAGCATATAGAACCAAAAGCAAGCAAAATGGAAATATAAAAGCAGCCACATGCAAAGATATACATATGCAGGGAAAATGAACTCATTATTTAAGTGAGGAACATGCCTATGCATAGAATAGATTTCATCTAAGTTTAATTTATTTGATTTAATCAGTTCTCTAAAAATGTTCATTCTCATTTGATTAACCATATTAAGCATTATTATTAGCACTAGAAAATTCTAGGTTTAATAGTTCAAAGTCTAGTTTTTAATTATTAACTTTGATATTTGAATGTAAACAAAATGTATGCCTATTATTGAAAACGTTATAAAATATACAAAAGTATAAAGGAAAACATAACGTATAATTTTATCATCCAAAGTATCACTTTTAATATTTTCTTACATTAGATATATACATATATATGTGTGTGTGTACATAAACGTTAGATACACAGACATACATACACTATCACACATTCATATATATAAATATCTAATGCATATAGATTATTCTCTATTTGGAGTCTTTTCACTCTTTTTCTTTCTACACAATATTATGCCCTGAGCATTGTCCTATATCATTATTATTTGAAAACATTCTTTGAACATCTGAGATTGGGCACCCTGCTCTCTGCGACGATTTCCAGTCACAGGGATTTGAGTATGAATTCTACAACGGGTCTGGCCAGCTCACTGAAAGTGGACATTTTATTTATATTTTATTCCAGAATACCTTAAAAACCAGGTTTTTATGTTGTCATGATCAAATCCCAAATTGAAACTCAGTATGGAATAATGACCTCTTATCCCTCACAGGCCTTAGGATACTTATGGCTAGTCGTTTCCAAATTTTATTTTGTTGGTAATTTTTCTGATTGGAGTTGGACCAAATGTATATTATTCATATGAACGCCAAGATTTATAATTCTGAGACTTTTTTATCTGAGAATGTCTTCCTCTTTAGCCACGTCTTTTTATAGGTCTTTCAAGAAAGGCTTATTTTTTAAAGTCTTGTATATTCATGTTTACTCATTTGTTACGAAACCTCTGATGGATGCAAAATAACATGTAAAATCCATTCAGTTTAATAATAATAATGAAACAAATATCCATAAGCCCAGTACTCACTTTGTGAAGTAGAACAGTGACTGTGAACGTGCCTGAGTACCCTTCCTTGACTGAATCCCATTTCTAGAGTTAATTGCCACCCTAATGCCAATAACTCGTTACATTTCTTTGAGGTTTACCAGATAACTGTGAGTTAATAACAATGTACCATCTAGTTGTTTCTCTTTGGGCTCTTGTATACATAAAAATATTACTGTAATGTATTCTTTGACCTGATATTTTTCTACTGAACATTGTGTTTATAAGATTTATCTATGTTGACGGATAGAGAAGTGATTTATTTACTTTCTCTGCTTTATAGTAAATCATCACGTCAACATTCCACAATACACTTATCCACTCTACTATTGATAGACATTTGGGGTGTTTCCAATTTTTGCTTTTACAAACAGTGCTGCTATAAATATTCTGGTGCATGTTTCCCTGTGCACATATCAACACATGGCTTGTGGTCCCGCGCCAGTTCAGGAATTGTTTGTTGCAAGTCCACGATGGGATAAGTATTGAAATGGAGGGTAAGCATTTAGAAGCTTTAACAGTAATTGGATTTTGCTGCAATATCCAAGCTCAGAATCAGTGAACTCATCTCATTTAACGGGGCTTCACCCGTTTGCTGGTGCTGAACTCACGTGGTGAGTCAGACTATGACAAAAACCACGTACAAGTCACGCACAGTAGGATCATCTGACGTTTTTAAGATTAGATTGGCAACTGTAATCCAAAAGTGTACAAAAGTTGGATAAAATGTGACTAAGTATATATTTTATAAATATCTGTACCTTCTTTTCATTTATAATTAAACCTGCTTTTTAAACCTATAATTTAACATTATAGCCAGATTAGAGAAATAATATTTGTGTCATTTTTAATGCCTAAGGTATTGACAGCAAGATAAACTTCACTGAATTTTTGTTGTTGTTAACACAAGAATATAGGAGTAGCAGGAAAGAAAATAAAGACAAAAGAAGTGATTTTACAAAAACGAAGACCAAAATATGGAAACTACCTAAGTATTCAACTTAGAATGTTGGTTGAATATACTGCGATAAGTAGACACAGTGGAAAACTATAAGGAAGGTCCTCATGAATTGATAGGGAGAAAATTCCAAGCAATATTATGAAGTGGGGAGGAAAAAATCAAAGTGCAGAAAGCATATACAATAGCCCCATCTGCGAAAAAAGGAAAAATAAATTAATATACATACATCTTCTAAACACTGCAAAAAAATCCCAATGAAATTGGTTGCATGAGAGGGGTATAGAGTAGAAGAGATACAGGAGGGAGTAGGGCTTCTGTAAATAATTTCTTTTTATATATGGTTTTTACATTTGAAAGCATAACATGCATATGGAAAAAAATCCAATTAAATAATTAAGAATGGGAAGCAGAAAAAATACCCAGAAGCAAAGTGACACAGATAAAGTTAAATTGTGTATCAAATGAATATCATAAGCTGACTGGAGAAAAAAGAAGGAAGGAAGGAGAAAGCGGAGAGAAAATGGAATGAAGAGTGGGATGGAGGGAAGGAGGGGAATTTAAAAACTACCATTCCTTTGTCCTGAATAGTTTGAGAACCACCGCTCTGAGGGATACTTAGCAGTGGAAGTGCTGGCTCACCATGCTATTGCTTATCTTTATCATTTATTCCAAATAGTTTTCTAAAGTGATTATACAAAGATACACTTTCACCTACAGTATACGCCAGTTCCTGTTGCTCACCAATGCTTATATTGTCATTTATTACTGGAAATATGGTGAGACATAAGATTTGTTGTACTTTAAATTTGCCTTTCCATTATTACACGTTAGTGCCAGCACGTTTCCAAATGTTTCCTGGCCATTTTGACTTCTTTTCTATGAAATGCCTATCCACGTCTTATCCCCACTTTTCTATTGGTTGTTTGTCTTTTTCTTTTTAACTAACACCAAATTTTTGTATATCCTAGATTGTAAAGTTTGTTGGTCACGGGCAATGCAAATATTTCTTTCCAGCTTTTGGACCTCCATTTCCTCCTTCATACTATGCCTTTTCATGGACAAAGCTCTTAATTTGAATAAAATGAAATTTGTCAGCCTCTCTCTTTGTGATTGTTTTTCTTTTTAAAAGTAATCCTTTCATAGAAAGAGATCAGAAAGATACTCTCTTATGTCCCCTTTCAAATTTAATTTAGTAATCCAATCAGAAGAGAGTTTTATGTTGAGTGACGTGGGGTCCAGTTTTATCTTTTCCATACTAATTGCCAATTTTCCCAACACCTTTTGTCCAGAGGACTAAGCTTTCCCCACTGGTCTGCAATGCTGGCTAAGAGAACAAGTTTTCACATATGTGTGGGTTGTTTATGAGTTAAGCATTCTGTTCCAGCAATCTATTCCTGAACTAACACATTGTAATAATTAAACGAGGATTAAAATAGATCTTGCTATCCGATAGGGCAAGAGGTCCTTTCTTTTACTACTTTTTCAGGAGTAAACTAGCAATTCTCATCCATTTGATCTACCATGTCAATGTTAAAATGAGCTGGTCAGTTTTCATGAAAAGTCTTGTTGAGACTAGCTAGCAATTGCATTAAGTCACAAACAAATTTGAGGAAAATTATCACTTTAAAAATAGTGCCTTCTTATCTATAGTATGATTCTCCATTTATTTGGCTGTCTTTTAATGTTTTCAATACAATTCCGTAATTTTCCATGAAAAAACTTACATTTTTTCATTATTCTTAAGTACCTTATAATTTGTGTTGGTATTCCAATAGAACATTTTTCCAAGTTAACATATTAACTAATTATTAAGATATAGAAATGTACCTGAATTTTGTATTTTGATTTTATAGTTTAAAATGACTATAAATTTGTAGGGGTTTTTCTAAATGGGAAATCATATCATCTATCTAACAAATTAAAATTTGTTTCTTTCCTCACAAAGCTTAATAGCTTTTATTTCTTTCTCTCTTCTTATTGCCCTGGCTATGATCTGTAGTACAATGCTGAACTGATGTGGTGAAAACAGGCATCATTGAGTTTATTCTGGATTTTAATGATTCACGATAAATGACACGTTTATTAAAAACTTTTGGTAGCTACATTTTATCAAGTTAAAGATGGTCTCATATTCTAGTTTGTTAAACTTTGAACAAATAGATGAATAAATATTGAATTTTCTAGGTATTATTTCTGTACTAAGATAATCATATAGATTTTACTTTTAATATTATGATGAATATAATAACAGATTTCTAATGCTGAATCAACCTTGCATTCCTATAATAAACCCCAAAATTGCGATGTTGTATTACCTTTTATAAGCATATTTGGTTTTGTTCTACTAATATTTATACAGGATTTTTGCATCTGTGATCACAAGCCAGATCAACCTATTATTCTGCTTTCTTATATTATGTGTCTGGTTTTAGTATCAAGGTTATATTAGCCTCATAAAACAAGTTGTAGAGTCTTCCCAAGTGTTCTATCCTTTTAAAGAGTTTGGGCAAGATTGAATTTATGGGTTCCTTAATTCTTGGGTAAATGTATCTGTGAAATCATCAGGACTCGTATTTTCTTCATGGAGAGAGTTTTGACTATTGATTCAATGTCCTTAGTGGCTAATAGACTATTAAGATTTTCTATTTCTTTGTATGTCGTTTTTGGTAAGTTATATTTTTGTTTATAAAAGTTATAATTACATTTCTAATTTTTTAAGTATATAGGTGTAATGCTATTCCTGATGCCTTGTATTGTAGTTTCTGCTGTATCATACTCATATCCACCTTTATTAGCTAATTTGTGTGTGTGTGTGTGTAAACGTGTGGGTTAACATTCTTGATTCTTCTCTTGAGTCATTTTGTCAGGGGTTTTCAAATTTCTAGGATTTTTTTTCCATTCTCTATTGCTCATTCTCTGTGTTTTACTGTTTCTTTGTTCATTTATTTCTTATCAATATGACTTCTTTTCTTCTATTCCTTTGTGTTTATTTTCTTGCTCTGACTTTGATTTCTTTAGTAGGATTTTCGTCTCATCTATTTTCACTGTTTTATCTATGGTAAGCAGGTTAAGGCTTCGAATTTCCCTCGTTTCTACTTCAGTGGTATTCCAAAAGTTTTGATATGTGGCATTTTCAGGATCATTCAGTTCTAAATATATTCTAATTTCCATTGTGATTTCTTCTTAGAAACATTAGTTATCTAAAAGCATATGTTTTTGAAAATAGAGGGTTCTTATCTTTAATGACTGAATTCTATTTTAATTGTGCTGAAGTCAGAGAATACGGTTGTGTGATCCAAGTCTTTTAAAATTTGTAAAATTTTCTATATACTTACTGTTTTTTGGACTGGCCAGTATCAGAATTACTGATCAAGCTGCGTTTAAGTCTCCCACTATGATGGTATATTAAAATGTCTGCAAATTATTACCTACGTTATTTTGAAGTTATAGTAGTATCCATTAAGGTTTAAAATGATAGTTCCTTGTCTAGTTGAAATTCTGTCTTTAGTGGATAAGTTATATATTGTTGCATAACAAATCGTCTCAAGATATAATGGCTTAACACAACAATTAAAAAAAATTATTAGTTCCCAGTTTCTATGGGCCAGGAATTTGGGAGCAGGTTAGCTGGGTGGTTCTGTCTCAGGACCTCTCATGTGGTTACATTCAACTCATTGGCAAGGAGGCAGACACCTGAAGGATTGACTGGGGCAGAAGATTTTCTCTGAAAATGGCTCACTCAAATGACTGGCAAATTGGTACTGTCTGTTGGCAAAAGGGCTCAATTATTTAAATATGTACCTCTCCACAGGGCTGCCTGAATGTCCACCTAATATTGCAGCTGACTTCCCCAGAGCAGTGCTCCAAAAGAACAAGGAAGGGGCTAAACTGTCTTTCATAACCTAATCTCCGAAGTCACACATGATCATTTCTGGAATATTTTCTTGGTTAAACAGATCGTGCCTAGTCATTCTTGGATGAGAAACTACACGAAATCATGAATATCAGGATGTAAGCATCATTGGGGACCACCTCAGAGGCTGGCTACCACATAGAGCAAAGCAACATTTTTTGCTTTAGAATCTCCTTTATCTGTTATTTAAAAAGTAAATCACTTTTGTCTCGGTCATCAATTATTTGGTATAGTTTTTCACATCTTTTTAAGTTTAAGATTTTCTGTATTTTTTAGGGATGTTTCCATAAATAATAGAACTGGGATTTGTTTTTATCTTTTCTACCTGATAATTTCTTTTTAGCTGGAAATTTTATGCCATTTCTATTTATTGTGTTACTGATATATTTGGGTTTGTTTCTACCATCTACTACTATCCTATTTTTTTCTGTGGTAACTTCTTTTCTCCTTTCTTTACCTTGATTAAAATTAAGTGATTTCACCATAACATATCAAGGTGTGCTGTGGTTACACTATAATGTATAATTGACTTGAGATTTGTTTTGTTCTGTGAATATGAAGATCGGTGTCTTTTATTAACTCAAAAAGTATTTTAGGGGCCAGCCCCATGGCCAAGTGGTTAAGTTCACGCACTCTGCTTCAGCGGCCCAGAGTTTTGCCAGTTAGAATCCTGGGCGTGGAATGCCACCGCTCATCAAGCGATGCTGAGGCAGCATCTCACATGCCACAGCTAGAAGGACCCACAACTAAAGATACACAACTATGTACCGGAAGGCTTTGGGAGAAAAAGGAAAATAAAATCTTTTAAAAAAAAAAGTATTTTAGCCACTATTGCTTTGAATATTGTCTCTTCCCTAACTTCTCTGTTCCCTCCACCTGGCTTTCCAATTAGGTGTATGTTACATTTTCTCTTTCTATCCTCCATATCTCTTAAGGTCTCTTTCATGTTTTCTAGCTCTGTCTCTCTGTTCTATATTCTGCATAATTTCCTCAGATCTTCTATTTCAAAAATTTCCTTTTCAGCCATGTTTCCTCTCCTGTATAACCTATACAAAGAATTTCAACTTTCATTTGTTGATTTTTTTTAATCTCCCAAAATACTGTTTGGTTCTTTCTCAAATGTATCTTTGTTTTTATAGGCTATTATTTTTTACAGTATTTTTTATAATCTGTATTATTTTTAAGCATTAAGTATATTAAATATAATCAATTTTAAATATAGTTAATTTGTATTCTATAAATGAAAGTTCCAATAACCACAATCTTTTTAGATCTGCTTCTGCTGTGTTTCCCAATGACTTCATGTGACACTTTACTTTGCCTGTATTTAGTGATTATTTTTGTAATGTGATCTCATGCCCTTTGGAATTTCATCTGTGAGAATTATTTAAGGCTTTGATTTAAAGTATTTCTCTTTTCACAAGATTTTTGCTTCTTTCTGTGAAGTATTTGGGCATACTCTCAACCCTAAAACTGAGCTTTTATCTCTAGATATTTTCAGGTTACACATGTAGTGTGAATCTGAATTACATGAGGGTGAGGTTAGGGATTTTCTTCAGATGAAACTTTCCATTTCTTCCACTGCACTCAGAATCCAGACTAAGAAAATTAATTATTCCCACTCTCTTAAGAGCATTTCCTCTCTCTTTCTCCCTCTGTTTTATTTGCTTAACTTAATTCACAATAATAGTAGTCTTCCAAGGATCCTATTTATACAGGTTTTCCAGTTCAGTCTACCAATTTCTGCCAGCCAAAGCTGTTTTTTTTGTACACCAAACATGCACTCTTAAATTCTAAACTCTATGCCATGAGGAATTGCCAAATATTCCCCCAAAAAATGTCTGTTTCAGTGCTTGCTTACTTCTTGATTTGCGATTTCATGTTGTTCATGGACTCTCAGAATTCCCCTTACTTTCCCACCAACTCAGCTATGCAATTAAATAATCTTTAAAAATATATATTCTGTTTGGTGTTTTTTAGTTTTTACTAATGAGGCGATTTCTCTAGACATTTAGTCCAGCGTATGGTCAGAAATTTAAAAAAAGAATGACTATGGGGTTTCTGGTTGGAAGAGTGCAATGAAATGTTATGATTCTAGCCTTCTTTCTTAAATCAGACTTTTGGCCCTGATCAGCCTTCCCTCTTCACAGGGAAAAACACAGAGCTACCCTTCAGACTATCACACCTTTATGAAACGTCAAGATCTTCACTAATACTGGAACAAACTTAACGTTAGACACTACTAGCTTCATTATTGACAGGGGGCATTATTTTAACCTTGATGAGCAGCAAAGAATCAATAATCCTCTACTATGTTGAATCTAGAGTCAGAGATTACTATGGTGGAACTAAAGAGTGATGGTTGGAATTTGAAACGAAAGACACAAAGAGACAAAAAAGACTTTTTTTTTTAATTCATATATCTGTTGTCTAAAAAAGAAGGGAAAAAAATTGGTCTTATACTGTATTAATGTTTTAGTTCAAGACAAAATACAAACATAATAAAAATATACTTTTGAAAGATGAAATCTAAATTAGATCAGTATCTGCTTTCAGAGGCCTAAAATGCACACATTTAATGTGTACAAAGCTGAAAAGACAATGTACAGAGTCCCTTTAACCTATGGTCTTTCTCCTATATCTTAGTTAAGGGTACCACCAGTCACTCATTTAGGCAAGCTAGAAACCTAGAAATCATTTCTTGAGGTATCTCTTACACCCTCCCCATATATCATTACCAAATCCCTTACATTTTGCCCTCAAAAATTTTCTGAAATCAATCTGCATCTTCTTATCTCCTCTACCAGCACCTTCATCCAAGCTACCAAACTGTGCTGCCTGGATGACTAAAACAGTCTTTTGGTTGGTCTATCCATGTCCACCTTTGCCCCCACCCACTCAGCTGTGCAGCTGTAACCAGAGTGATATATTCAAAGTGTAAATCTGTTCACATCATCTCCCTACTTAAAACATCTCAACCACTTCTCACCTCTCCGAGGAAAGACAAAAGCCTTAATATTATCTACGAGATGCATGTGTTGAACCTACCTACTCTCAAATAATATTCTTCACAATACTCATGTCTCTCTTTGCACCAACTACCTTGTCCTTCTTTCTTTTCTTCATATTCACAGTGCTCCTTCCTACACCACAAAGCCTTTGCGTGTATCAGTTTCCCTATAAGGAATACTCTTACCTTTCTTCCTTCTTTTCCAAGTTAGTTTCCACTCATTATGTAGATATTAGCTCAACTCCTACTTTCTTGGTGAAGCCCTTTTCTGCACTTCCTTGATTAGTATCAGCTATTTTACAGTCTTATGGCGCCACATACTCCTCATTTGATAAGCCTAGAGTAATTGCAATTATTGAATTAATGTCTACCTTAATCTAGCTGAAAGCTCCATGAATACAAGGATATTACCTACACACTACTGTCACTAAGGAGCAGTTTATGGTATTTTTAATTGTGAAATATATCAGAAAAGGAAGCGTGTTTATAATGCCTTTGTACAAGTTAAATACTAACAGTCAATGAAACACTGAGTAACATTACCCAAGTGCAGAAGGAGAACACTGACAGTCTGTGAAAGTCTCATTTGTGCCTCTCACAAATCATATACCCACCTGCCAGGTGTATACCAAAACAACTAAGCATTAACATGAGATTTTAATCATTATTCCCACCCTTCTCTCAACACAATGTTATTAATAATATTAATATTTGTGTCTTATGTAAAAAGGTATTTCGATTTTCTAGTTTTTGCACTTATATAAAAGGAGTCATATTCAACATATCCTTCTCTGATTTGGTCTTTCACTCAATGTTATGCGTCTGAGATTCAACCCTGTTATAGTGTACCTTTAGTTCATTCATTCTTACTACAAAATAGTATTCCATTCTATGAATATAAAGCAGTTTTATTTGTGATACTGTTGATGCATATTGGGGCCATTTGTTGATTTCTGCTATTAGCTATTGCTGTACATGACTCCTAATATACCTGTGCAAGAGTCTGTCTAGAGTACAGAGCTAAGAAAAGCACTGCTGGCTTAACCTGCTGCAGAAACCTTCAGAGTTTACGTAAATTACTAAAGTATGAGTTACCTTATATGCTATACTGTGCATTTATAGAGTATTACATAAATTTTATTTATTTTCTAATTTTTTCTCATATAGGTCTGCTATTATCTAAATTCTACTTTAGAAAATTTTACCTATTTAATTAATATATTAATTAATTCAACAAATATTTATGGAGGCACCCAGTATGTGTCAGATATTATACCAGATGCTAAAATATTGTTAATTTCTTATATCCTTATTCCAAGTTAATTAGAGTCTGAATGGTTGTAACATGCCCAACACCATAGCCTACTCACTGATCTTCACAAGGTAAGGTTCAGTCTGATAAACCAGAGCGAGAGCATGAGTAAAAAACACCTGCAAATAGCTAGTACATGGTATGCTGCAAATTGTTGATAAAACTGCCCTAAAATAATTACTTATTATTGCCTCACTTCTCATGTCATAGCAATATCTTTAAACATTAACTCTAAAAACTTTTTTTTCAAAAGTAAAGTCCCTTAAATCACAGTATGGAAAAGAACACACAGATTTAAAATGGTTCAATCACAGCAATTCTCTCCCACCTCAACATGCCCCCCGGGCCTGGAAACAGCTTTACATGATGGAGTTTGAACAAGTGACTGTAATACTCCCAAGTACTGAAATAAACATTAACATGGTTCGATCAGTGTCAGGGAGTTCCATAGTACTCAGTCAATCATTATCACTTCGCATCTACTCTTTTCATTTTATACCTTTTTATCTTCCAATGAGTAAGAAATGCAATAATGGAAACACTGTCTGTTTTGCACCTCAAATGAGATTATTAAGCTTCAAACTGTGGCTATAATTTGGCTGTCCCAGAGAGAAGATATTTATTGCCGACACACCCTAACAAATAAAAGCTGCTTAATGACTATGCACGAAAGCCTGTGTTAAAGGAATTTTTTGCACTCACTTCCTGGTTCAGAGGCATAAGAGGATACAAAAGAATCATCTGAATCATTTAGATAAAATTTGGTCTTAAGATGAGCAGATGATATAATTTCCAAGAAAAGCTTAAGTTCTTTAAAACGTATTGTTCTCATAACCTTACTCAAATAAAAAGTAAGTTTTTAAAATCATGCTCACTAACACACAATAAAGTTCAGGATTTGTGTGTGTGGTGGGGTGTTCGTACTTGCTGTGCTTATATGAACTATTTACATGAACTCTATGTTGAACATAGAGCAAGGGCATGGTTTCACTGGGTCCACTAATATAGAAAAAAACATACCTGTCAGTTGATGGTGTGTATTCAGTACTTACCAAGTGTGAAGTGATACACAAAGTGGAATGGGAAAACATAAAGAGACTATTGAAGATGTGATTCTAGGCAGACATAATGGCATGAGCAAAATCCATGAAGAATGGAAGTAAAGAACTTTTATAGCCCAAATAGTAATAATATATGTCACTTATATCTCCATAAAAAATAGTAATAATAATAAAAGTGTAACAGTTTAGGAATATATTTATATGAACTAATAGTTGTATAGTTTCATGTGCGACAAATTCAAACAGAAAGAAAGGGAATTATCAAAGGCAAGTGGAACTTGTTAAGTTTTGCAACAAATGAAAGATACATTTTCTAGATTCAACTGTTACCACTTTCCTAAATTATTCATTCTCTCCTCTTTTGTATGATAAGTATAATATTCTTCCCTATTTACAATATAGAAATGTTTCTACTTGTATTTTAAATAGATTTTAAAGCTTAAAAAATAATATTAGCTAAACATATGTATCCTCTATGATCCAGTAAATTCCACTCTCGGGAATACACTCATCAGAAATGAGGGCTCAGGTCCAAAAAAAGACATGTAAAATATGCTTAAGGCAGCTCTATTTGTAAAGCCTCAAACTGGAAACAACCCAAACGGCCATCAACAGTAGACTAGGTAAATTAACTGATGTATGTTCATCCAATGGCATACTGCAGAACAGTGAAAAGGAACAAGCTACTAATATACACCATAAAATAGGCAATTTGAAGCTATGTCTGAGTAGGAGCACAATGAGTAATTTTTAGGGAACTGGACATATTCTATTTTAGGTGGCAATGGTTACATTTTACATATATAAAAATTTGAGCGTATGTTTAAGATTAGCTACAACTCGGGGCTGGCCCCGTGGCCGAGTGGTTAAGTTCGCGCGCTCCGCTGCAGGCGGCCCAGTGTTTCATTGGTTCGAATCCTGGCGCGGACATGGCACTGCTCATCAAACCACGCTGAGGCAGCGTCCCACATGCCACAACTAGAAGGACCCACAATGAAGAATATACAACTATGTACTGGGGGGCTTTGGGGAGAAAAGGGAAAAAAATAAAATCTTTATAAAGATTAGCTACAACTCAATTAAAAAAACTTCAGTTAAAAGCAAAAAGAATACAAAATATATCAAAAGCTAGAAAAAAGCTGACTCATTGACTTAATAAAATAACTTTTAGAAATTAATACTAGGGAAATCAATTTTTTAAAAAGCTGTGCTCATGCAAAAACATTCATTTCATAATTATGAATAGGAAATAATTAAAATCAACCTGTAAAACAATAGAAAAATGTTGGACAGATTGTGTTATTTCAATTGAATGAAATTTGCATGTAATATTAAAGGATAATTCTAGAGATTCCTCTAAAGAAAAAAGTTTTAATTCAATAATTAGTGAAAAAATCTAAATACAAACTACTCCTGGTGAATAAACATGAAACATATGTCCGCCCACAGACACACATATATAAGAGACTGGACAGAAATGTGCAAAAAGGAACTGTGTGGGTGCTGAATGATGGGTGATTTGATTTTCATTTTAAAAAACTCTTTGAGTGTTGTCATAATTCTGCTCTGCTAATTAAGACCAGGTAGGAATATATTGAGAGTTTCAAGAACTAATTCATGCAAAATGTTACTAAAGGGCAGATAAGGACAAAAAAGAAGGATTCTACTTTCTGATAAGGTGAATGGCATGGAGGAGACATGGGGGAAGACAAGGTCCTGAATTATGCGAAAGGAAAAAATTCAAAGGGATGCGTAGTTGGGTATAAATGTGTAGAACAGGAGGAGATCAAGGCAGAGAGGATCATGCCTCAAAAGAACAAATTAAGGAGGTGAATCCCAGAGAAGAGACTATAATGCTGCAGTGAAGCACTCCAGAATACCATCCTGCTGCTACCTGGCTGTGTAACCTTATCTGTAAGATAAGAACAGTAACAATGAAGAGTAACAGTAAAGCTTTTGTGTTGTTATGAGGACTAAATGAGTTAACACAGGTCAAGCATTTAGAGCAACGCTGCCAATAATAAGTGCTCAATAAATTTTAGACAATTCAACAGAAAATTAAAACTTGCAGAGAAAATAAAGAGGAAAGATTAATTTCACTTGATTTCTTTCCCAAATTTAACCTTTTAAAAAGTCTTTCAAATTCATGGCTTTACCAAAGTTATATTTAGTTTGATAATGACTTTTCTCGTCACTCGGAAATTTATTACTTTTACCTACTATCCACTGAGGCCTGATTCACACAGTGGCTGCTTTGTAAAAATTCAACGTAATACAGTAGCTGTATGAGCATTACCTTTTCATCTAAACAATGGTATTTATTTCCACATGCACCCCAAAGCTACTTTTAAGATTTGGAACTTAGTGGATAATTATAATGACTAGAAATACAGGTATGTCACAGTGGGGGTAATATTAGACTTTTGGATGAATATTCAACAGAGCTCTTATTGCTTCGGTAAGTCTGTCATCCGGACCTAGAATACAGACATTGTTCCACACTCCTCAAAGCAAAAGAAGTGAAATATAAAGAAGAGTCACCAGAGAGTTTGTATTGCTCCCTGATCTCAGTGACGTTTCTCTAACGATTTCCTATTCTGAAATGTGTTATTTAGTTCTCTTTCCTCCCAATAAGGTTCTTTTGTTCCTCTTTTCTCCAAATGGAATACAACACTACAACGAATGGATAGATGTCCTCCTCCATAGACCCCCACCCACCTCCCCACCCCGACAAATAAACCAGCAAAAATAGTGGTTTCCAGGGTCTGCATCACACGCCATCTGAAGAAATGAAAAGTGTTGCTCAGGGCAATCTGGACAAACCCTGTGCTTGAAGTGACTTGTGCCAATTTGCAGCAGTAGCACCCGGAAGCGCACTGGAAATGCAGATTCCCAGCCCTACCCTAGACCTACTGAAACCAAATCTCTGGGTGATCACTAGCTCTCCGGGTAAGTCTGATGCCAATCAACTTCGAGAATCACTTGCATACGCCATTTCCATATAAATTGCCCCACAACTAAATCTTCCAAGTGGCAGAAAGTCCAGCAGCACCATCAACTCTCCGATGTAAACTAACCCCTGTCGACCCCACTTATCTTCAAACACTATTAAGAGCAAAGAGACAGGTTTTTCGTCTTCATAAATGTGAGGCCATATTTTTCCCACAAATTTATTAAAAATCTTTGAATATAAAAACTTGATGTATCTAATCTAAAAAACTAATTCAAAGTTAGACTGTCACAAAATTAAATAAAAAATCCTCCCAGATGATGAAAGAGTGGTATAGATTGAATCCTGTTTGAATAGCCTTTAGATCTGCGCTGACCCACAAGGTAGCCGCTAGCCACATGTGGCTGCTAGGCACTTGAACGTAACTAGTGGGAGCTGAGATGCACTGCGAGTGTAAAAAATACGCCACATTTCAAAGGCTTATGATGAAAAACAGTGTAAACTAAATCATTAATAGTTTTTCTGTTTATACTGATTTTATGTTGAAAAGATTATATTTGGGATCTATTGGGTGAAATAAAATAGATTATTAAAATGACTTTCCCTTGTTTCTGTTTACTTGCAATGTGGCTACGTGAAAACTTTAAAAAAGTACCTGAGGGATTGCATTATGTTTCTATTTCAGAGCCCTGCTCTACAGTCCTAAATTAGCAGTTAGTAATAATTATATCTTAATCCAAACAAAACAATTAAGTCATGAAATATAAGTTTTCAAGATATGCAGAATAATGAATGTGTCACTTTCTTTTTACTTTATTAAATATTTAGTATCCTAATTCCCTTTCTTCTCTTGCTCTCCTGGCTTCTTGTTTTATCCCTTTTCACAATGTCCCCCCAGCTTCTGCTTCTGAGACTTCCTAGCCAGCTGGGCCATATGATTATCTCCAGTCAACAATAAACACAGAAGAAGGAGTACTTACAAATCAGAGGAAAGTTCCAGAAACCCTCTCTGTGGAAGTGACATTTAACCTGAGGACTGAAGGATGAAGATAGTCATGTGACGTTTTTGTTTGGGAAGTGGGGGTATGTTTGGATGGAGTATGGAATGCAAAGGAAAAAGGCACTATGATGAAAAATAACTTGGCTTTTATAGGGAACTGACAAAACCTGGATGTAGTTAGAACCAAGAGGTAAAGGAGAATTGCAAGAGGTAAGAGTCAGCGAGACAGTGGAAGGCCAGCACATCAAAGGCCCCAGAGGCCACAATGGAGTCTGGACTTTTTCTTGGTACAATAGGAAACCAATTGGATGGGCTTAAGCATGGGGATGACATGTGCTTATTTATGATTTAAGATGATCATCCTTGAAGGGAACAATGTGGAAACTGAGAGAACAGTTGAGAGATGGCTGCAGTTGTCGAGACAGGCAATTACTGTGGCTTGGATGGCGTGGCAGCAGTAGAGGTGAGGATGAGCGGAAGACTCAAGACTCATTTGGAGGTAATACTGGAGGATCTCTAATCCACTGACAAATTAGATCGGTGTATAAAAAAAAAAAGACAGAGATAAGGACAACTCCTGGCTTTTGGTTAAAGAAAAAAGTGAGAGGGTTTCTTAAAATATCTATTTTCCATATCATAAAAGGAAATTAAAAATCATGGAGAAGAAAAGAAAGGATCTTTCCAATTATTAAGCAACTGCCAAGTACCAAAAAATGATGCTGGGTGGTGTCTCATAAATGCTGTCCAATTTAAGATTCTCAAGAACCCTATGAAAGTAGGCAATATTATCCTAGATTAGAGATGGGCAAATTAAAGCACAAAGAAGTTAAATAACTTGTCAAGGGTCACTCAGTGGCTCGGTCTACTGTCTAATTCTCTGTCTTAGATGCTTTACACACACTACACCATACCAGGACTGATCATTTTCTCTAAATCAATGAACCACTGTTCCTAAGACATTTATTGCAAGAGGGCTGAAGACACAATACAACTAATCTTTCACAATTTTAAAACAGACTCACCTGAAAGAGTACATTGTTCCAAACACCCATGATTTGCAATTACATTGTTAGTAAAATTAAAGTGTTTGTGCGAGTGTATCATGGAGCTTTTACTGCAATCTGAATTGTTGGGATTCTACCTGAGAAACTCTGAAACAATCTGTTTAATGCATAACTTCAAATGCAGCAACTGCCCTTTGTCCCTTAAAGGCATTGTGTGTTTGTTTCTCTCTCTCCACCAGCGAAGAAAGGATGTGGCCATGGATAGCGTCCCTCAGAACTGGTCTGACATCTTGGCTCATTTGCTATCAGCATGAATGGTGTTTTCCTGTACATCTCTTTCTCATTAATCCAAGAGATACACAGTTTAGCAGTCTCAGAATTAGTGTCTATATTCCAGTGTAAATTCAACACTTGTTACCTAAACTCAAATGCTTATAAATTAAGGAGACGCGTATATGTCTATATGAGGCCTTGGATCCAGTAGAGAGTAAAAATCTGAAAGACATACTTAAAATGTTTCTCCAAAATGCAAACTCAGCATCTGCCCTACTTTGGAGTTCAATGGAATTTGGCATTGCTCTTTAACTCTTGGTAGTTTCAGTGACACAGACATACATAAGCACATCCCTCTCCTGCTACTTACTCAAAATGCTGCATCATTTCCTCAAAGGCCAGGATTGCGAAAAAGTAGTATGTACACATGCAGCAGACAGTAGAAATAAATTTTTTAGATAACACACTTATCTCTAGATTATTCATGAAGATTCTCCTTTTTATGTATTATACAGTGACTCCAGATGGTATCCTCAAGGCATATCAATTTTTGCCATTTGTCCTAGCCAGAAAGACTGGTGAAAAGGGAGGACGCGTTAAGCCAACAATGACGGAGGTGGGGATGGGGGTGAGTGTTAAGAGAGACGGAGGCTCTGAAGAGGTGAACATAAATGGTTTTGGTTTGGACTGAGTTGATTTAACTAATAGTCTAAAACAAATATGTGTATGAACATAAGGAAGATTTGAACACATGAGATTGTAATAAGACTTAATCACTTTATGGTTACCCTGCAGTTATGAGCGGAATTGTGCCCTTCTACCCCGAACTTCGTATGTTGAAGTCCTAATTCCTAGTACTTCAGAATATGACTGTTGTTGGAGATAGAGCCTTTAAAGAGTAATGAAGGTAAAATGAGGTCATATGGGTGGGCCCTTGCCTAATACAATTGGTGTCCTTATAAGAGGAGAGGAGACTACAGACGCTCACAAAGAGCAACCATGTGAAGACACAAGGAGACAGGCCATCTACAAGCCAAAGAGAAAGCTCAGGAGAAACCAAACCTGCCAACACCTTGATCTTGGACTTCTAGCCTCCAGAACTGTGAGAAAATAAATTTCTGTTGTTTAAGACACTCAGTCTGTGGTATTTTGTTATGGCAGACACAGCAAACTAGAACACCAAACAAAATATTTTATTCATTCTTTTTCTTCAGGTAGAAAAAAAAAAAGTATTTTTGAGATAAGTTCTGCCTGCTTTGCCTATATCTGGAATACACTGTACTAAAAAGAGAAGCTATGCAATCTCTTTGGTGTATATATTTTTATAGAAATGGACTTATATAATTCTAGATTGACTTAATTTCCCACATTTTGCTCCCATTTTCTTCTGCTTTCAAAATTAGCTTGACTAGTTTTGATAGTGACCCTCCTTTGCTTTTTCTTTTAAACTGACAAATTGTTCAAGGAATAATGTTTAACTATAAGAAAGACACTGTGACAGATAATGGAAAATACAGCAAACGATTAAGAATGCTTAAGCTCTTTGATTTAGTTCAATTACACTTGGAATGAAGCATCTCATATTTAGAATACAAATACAAATATGTATATATGTGTGTGCATATACAGATGTATAATATTTATGTATATTATTTGTGTGTAAATAATATATATACACAAACACATGCATATATGAACACATGTATATATATGTATATCAGTTTCCCAGAATAAGTGATAAGTATATTACAACACTTACCATAAACCAACTAGAATGAGAATTACTTTGCATTCATTTCCCAACTAGTTTGCAAGTTCCTAAACTCTAGGGATCCTGTTTATTCTGTGCATCACTTAAGCCACTATGTTTTGCACATAATACTCACTCAAACACTCTTGCCTAATTGAATTATAACCCTTTTTAACAAAGGGTATATTTTTATCTTAGCTGCTTGTTTCAGATACACAAGTTATCAGTTCAGTTTCACAAAACAAAAAGTCAAGTTTTCAACTCACTTATAAGAAAAATACGTGCCTTATGTAGGTAGAAAACCACAATGTTATTCAAATTATCTGGGCTTAAATAAAAGAACAACATGCTATTACTTGTTCTCCGTTACAATTTAAGTGTTTAAGGCAGTGTGAGAACATATATCAAAAATACTCTCTACTTAGATAATTACTTTGCAAGTTGTATAAGTTTTAACTTTCTGGGAATCCACTCATAAATAGAAGAAAAATATGACCATTAAAATCCATAAGCCACGTGGTAATGGAAAGTATTTCGATATATACTATGTATGCTAGATATAAATACACTTACATTTCCTGTTTAATGTGTTCATAATGAGGACAATTTCAGGGAGCAGGATTCTTTGCCCAGAAAGAAGTAAACTAAGAAAGGAAAGTCATCTTTTAAAACACCTCAAGCGTTTTAAATTGTAAGCTGAGTTTCCGAAAAAGTTTCATTATTAAACAATCACTAATTAAGATACTTTTCCAACTAATACTTATCCATGACTCCTGAGGAGAAGATAGTAATGTACATACATTTATAATCAACTGAATATTCAAAATATTTCAATGCATTGTGCAAAACTAGATTTTTTTTTTCCCTGAAGAAGATTTACCCTGAGCTAATACCTGTGCTAGTCTTTCTCTATTTTTTAGTATGTGGACTGCCAGCACAGCATGACTGCTAGCAGAGCAGTGTAGGTCCATGCCCAGGAACCAAACCTGGGCCACCGAAATGAAGTGTGCTGAACTTAACCAGTAGGCCACCAGAGCTGGCCCTAGATAAAAATTCTTAAAATCAATACCATAAACATCAGGTTTTATTTCATCAAACATGTGACTATTATGATTTTTTCCCTGACTTAATAAACTACTTTCAATTAAAAGCTCCAGGGACTGGCCCCGTGGCTGAGTGGTTAAGTTCACGCGCTCCGCTGCAGGCGGCCCAGTGTTTCATTGGTTCGAATCCTGGGCACGGACATGGCACTGCTCATCAAACCACGCTGAGGCAGCGTCCCACATGCCACAACGAAGAATATACAACTATGTACCGGGGGGCTTTGGGGAGAAAAAGGAAAAAAAAATAAAATCTTTAAAAAAAAAAAAAAAAGCTCCAGTTCAGTGTTTTACGATCTATTCTAACCTGTCTCAGGAGTCAATCTACCATATTGTTTGTCTATACATGAAATATCAGATAAGTTATTTTAATAATCAATGCTCAAATGAGTCCAGTGAAATCATTCACATGCTTCATACAAATAACTGACGGGACACAAAAAAATGAGGAACATAAAATTACTTTATTTCATTTTTAGCTTTAAAAGATACCGTGAAAACTGAGATGAGATTAATTCCATAACACCTTAGGTATGAAAGTTAGAAGAGGAGATTGTATGAGCTCTGGAGTCGAACAGCCTTGGTTCACACCTAAAGCTTACACTTTCTAGCTGTGTAGTCTCAGCTGGGTATTTAACCTCGCTGCCTCAGTTTCCTCATCTGCATAAAGGTGACAACAATCGTTTGTACCTTATAGAGTTAGCATAAGGATTAAATGATTTCTGTGAATCTCTTAGCGTCCAGCACAGAGAAAATGCTTAATAATTGTTAACTAGTCATAGTAGTTAAGGATAGTAATAGATGCAGTGTGTGTGTGTATATATATATATGTGTGTATGTAAATATTTCTATATACCTACATATAAAATCCACAGAAATAGGGAGAAATAAATGGAAATATTATTAACTTAATATAAAGAGGACCCAAAATAGCGAGCAATCTCCATATATGTTAAGTGCATTTCCCTTGTGCCAGACTGTAGGCTGAACACTTTAGAAGCCATCTTTCCGGCTCACAACTCACTGCCCTGGGCATGAATAAGGCGGGGCTCCGTCAGTTGGCCTATATGCCCAAAGTCCTATAGGTCTGAATCAAATCTTTGAACTCCAAAGCCTGCACGCTCTTTCCATTGCCCCAAACTATCTAAGGAATATAAACCTGACGAGGGCAACTTTGCACATATGTTTTAAAAGACGCCCTGGCATTCCAGGTTAATCTGTGAGAAAATGGCAGAGCCCATGCTAAATCTGCACCATATTTGAGCAGTTCTTCAAGTGATTTAGAAATGATTACATAAAAGATATACAAGTAAGATACAGTAATGTGCATGGACACATCAGACACAAGTAATTATTAACTGATTTTCACGTTTTTAGTATTTTGATATAGAAAAATCCCTCACTTAAGAGTATGATTATTTCAATTACTCTGGATTACAATTGCCTTATTTCTTTGCTATGAAAAGAACACATGGGAGTTAAAAATGGATGAAATTTGCAAAAACGGAGGAAATTTCAAAAATTCAAACTGAAAAAAAGAAAGAAGGAAGGAAGGAAGGAAGAGAATTCCTAAATTTTGAGCCTGTTCAGCACGTAATATTTTTCACATTTCTGACGCTGACCTGAGGTACAAGTGGTATATGTCAGTGATACGGGGAAAGAAGTCAGCGCCCTGGCAGAACAATGGATAAAGAATATATTGAACCCAAGGATTATCTTTGAAAACTTCCCATTATCTTTGAACTTCCCATGAGAAACTAAAAAAGTTAAAAAAATAAAGAAGTTGGTCAAACTATGTTTTTTCCCTTAGCAAATTAACTAATAAATACATAGAATTTTACTTTATTCACCTAGAATCAATTTATGAATAAAGGACAACGAAAAGAAAATTCACAGAATCTACAAAAGCCTTTGAGATTTTGGAATTTTTGTGAACCATTCGATGTAACTGTGAACTGTCATTTGCAAAGTACTATATTCCCCAGCCTTTATCAGGGCCTACTGTACCATCTACCAGAGCTCTCAGCAGGACACTGTCCCTTGCCCTACTGGTTACAGGCCAATCCAATTGTCACGCTTTCCTCACACATTAAGCTTACACACATACACAAACACACCCACACACTAGCTAAAGAGACATTGGTTCAAAATCCAAAAACCCCTATTTGATATTGACTACACTGGCCTCCAAGTCTCAGCGTCTTCCTGTGTTTGTCACAGGACTTAAATAAAATAACGTAGGGGAAAACACTATAAACTGTGCACATGAAAAAATTCTATAAATGGTAAAGCTCAATTGTTAGTATCAATATTGTTATTGTATTGATATTTATTAATGTTAGTACTCACAAAAAAAGTCTAAATTCCATAGCATGACACAAAAATCTCTCTATTTTCAGGCGTTTTTCTACTTTTGTAAACACACTTTCCACCACCTTTTTCTATTTTACCACTCGTTGGGGACTCACAAAACCACAAAACCAACTTTCTTTGTCATTTGCACAGTCTCTTCCTATTTATGACTAAAATCTACTACTCTCTTTTCTCGTGGTCAAATGATACTCCTTATACAAGAATAGATTCAGATGGGGAGATAATGTTTTAAAAACCTATATCTGATGAAGGACTTGTATCTATAATATATACAGAACTCTGACAACTCAACTCAATGAGAAGACAAACAACTGAATTTTTAAAAGGTAGGAGAAGACACACAGATTTTAAACAAAAACTTCACCAAACAAAATACATGCATGGTACATAAACTCATGAAAACAAGCTCAGACTCATTAGTCATTAGGGAAATGCAAATTAGAACCACAATGAGATCTCATCACATACCTTTTAGAATGTCTAAAATTAAAAGACTGGCCATACCAAGTGTTGGTAAGGATATGAAAAAACTAGAACTCTCCAACACTACTGATGGAACAGAAAATGGTACAATTACTCTGGAAACCAGTATGACACGTTCTTCCATATGATCCAGCCATTATACTCCTAGGTAATTATATAAAGCAAATGACAGCATATGTCTACACAAAGAGTTCGTGCAAGAATGTTCACAGCAGCTTAATCTGTAAAAGTCCCAAACTGGAAACAATCCAAATATTCATCAACAGGTCAATGAATAAACAAATTGTGGCTTATCCACACAATGTCATGCTATTCACCAAAAAAAAAAAAAAAGAATTGATAGATGCAACAAAATGAGTGAATCTCAAAATAATTACGGTAAGTAAAAGAAGCGACACAAAAAAATGCAATACTGTATGATGCCATGGATATAAAATTCTAGGAAATGCAAATTCATCTTCAGGGGCAGAAAGTAGATCCGTGGTTATTTCAGAGAAGAGGAGGAGGTAGAGTTTTCAAAGGAGCTTGAAGAAACTTCTAGGGGCGTTGGTTACACTCACTATCTTTATTGTGGTGATTGTTTCATGGGTATATACATCTGTCAAAACTTTTTAATTGTGCAGTTTAAATACGTGCAGTTCATTATACATGAATTGTACCTCATAAATGTTTTTTTTAAAGGAGTAAGTTACTAATACACACAACAAGATGGCTGAATCTCCAAATTATTGTGCTAAATATAAAACAGACACAAAACACAAAAGGCTACATGCTAAATGATTCTATTTACATATTTTCCTGGAAAAGGCAACACTAGAGACAGACATCACATCAGTGGTCTCCTGAGGAGGTGGGGGGGCTACTGCTAAAGGGCATAAGGGAATTTGTGTGTTGGAAGGGTGCAGAACTGCCCTATGTCTGCATTGTGGGAGTAGTAACACACAACTGTATACATTTGTCAAAACTCATTGAAGTGTATGCTTAAAAGGGACAGATTTTACTCAACGTAATTTATATCGATATAATTATCTCAATGTAATTGTATCTCACTATCAATAAATTATATCCCTCTTGACTTAGAGTCATATGTCATCTCCTGTGTAACCCACTCCAGGAAACGTCAGTGGGCCTTCTGCTAGGTTTCTATAGCCCTTCTCTAGTACTCGTCGTCTATATTTATCACAGTGAGTAATAATTCTTTCTTCATATCCCCAACCAGACTTGAAAAGCATAGGAGAGAATTGTTTCTAGTCGTTGCTTAATGCCCAATATAGAATGTAGCGCTTGAAAATTAGGTTCTCAACAAATGTTTTAATTCTATTATTGCATTTCACCTTCCTCCTCCATTAACGCTACTCATTCATTCAGTGAACACGTACTCATTATACTTCAACTGAGTGCCCAACTAAAGAAGTGGGCAAGAATAACACAGTTCCTCCCCTCAGAGGTCTAACAGTCAAGCCTGGGAGAATGACCACCAAACACGCAACCACAACATGTGATGAAGTTGGTGGGTATCATGACAGGGAAAGAACAAGATATAATTAAATTGGTATATTGGTGGGGGCCAGCCAGTGGCACAGCAATTAAGTTTGCACATCCCACTTTGGCGGTCCAGGATTCGCCGGTTCGGATCCTGAGTGTGGACCTACGCAACGCTTGTCAAGCCATGCTGTGGCAGACATCCCACATATAAAGTAGAGGAAGATGGGCACAGATATTAGCTCAGGGCCAGTCCTCCTCAGCAAAAAAGAGGAGGATTGGTGGCAGATGTTAGCTCAGGGCTAATCTTCCTCAAAAAAAATAATAAATTAAAATTAAAATTAAAAATTGGTATATTGGGTCAAGAGGTCAGGAAAGACTGTGAAGCTGGTATTTCAGCAAAGGCTCACAAAATAGGTAGAAGTTGGCTAGAACGGTGAGGGAAAAATGACGGCGATGGTAGCTGAGAGTGTTACAAACAACAGAAACAGCACTTTTGAAGACACACAGCATGGTGCACTTGAGGAACTAAAAGAGATTTAGCCCAGCTGAAGTCTAATGTAAGGGATCTCAAGAAGAGAGAGACGAAGTTCATGGACCAAGTCACACGGGGTCTAGCGATACAAAGACACTTGGACATCACGTTAAGGTCATTCAGAAGTTAACAAATTGTTTTAAACTGAGGATAAAAGACAATGATTAGATTTGTTTTCTCTACATCACTCTAATTGCTATTGGGGAACTGACCAGAGACCAGTAAGACTATGAAAGGAGAACAGTAGCTTGTTGCAAAAAAATCCAGGTTAGAAATAACAATTACCTAGCTGAAAATCAGTCCAAATTAGGGAAACAATAGTCTACCTAAGTACCCTACATCCTCACTCAAATGACCAAATAAGGTTTGGTTTCGCCATACAAGCTAAGTTTTAAACCATGAACAACTTCTACGGATATAAGTGTTAAAAAACTATAAATCCATAGTGGCCATGGTCAAATCAAAGTTTCCTGGACAATCCTAAAAAATATGGACTTGTAGTCGGATTCAATCCCTCGCATTCCCTCACCTTCCGTATTCTACAGTTCCTAAATTCAGTCTAAAGATCTCCAAAGCATCTCTAGATTCTATCCCATGGTCTTCCCATCTTCATTGCCACTGGACCATTGTGAAAGCGTCCTACTATTCCCCTCTCTTGTCTCTCCCTCTTTAATCCATCCTCCAAAATGTTGCCCGTTAATCTTAAGGAAAAAAAAGAGAGAGAGTTTTCAAAACCCAACCTACTTACAGACTTTTGATGGCTCCCCATTGCCTGCAGGATGGAGCTCAAATCTTTATCACCCACATTGAAGACTGTCAGAACCTGGCCCAGCGTTGCTTGCTCACTTCATCTTTTTTTTTTTTTTTTCCTTTTTCTCCCCAAAGCCCCCCAGTACATAGTTGTATATTCTTCGTTGTGGGTCCTTCTAGTTGTGGCATGTGGGACGCTGCCTCAGCGTGGTTTGATGAACAGTGCCATGTCCGCGCCCAGGATTCGAACCAACGAAACATTGGGCCGCCTGCAGCGGAGCACACGAACTTAACCACTCGGCCCCGGGGCCAGCTCCGCTCACTTCATCTTTTGCCATCCCACCTACTCCAAATGCAATTCCCTCTGCCCCAAACACTTTTCAGGTTCTTCTCTACTCAGTAAGTTCTCATCATAAAGTCATTAACTCCTCCATGAAATCTCTCCAGGCCAGTCAAGCTCAACGTGTCCTTTGTGCTTCCGTTTTCCACGGTATTTCTATCTATTGTACTAATGGCGTGGTTATCACCTTAAGTCACAGACAGTTACATGTGTTTGTCTTCCAAGTGGATTATTTGTGTTTGAGCGTAGGGACACCGCTTTATTCATCTTTGTATTCCAGGCACCTAGTAATGTGTGTATACCTTAATTCTCGCTAAATTAATATATATTAACCTTATTTGCAACCTATAGCCATTAACGCCTAAAACAAGATGATGCAAAAAAAAAAAAAAAAATGGGACAGATTCTGTAATCTTCAGTAAGCCAAGAGCACAAGCAAAGCACAAGACAGTATGCAAGCCTAGAGGAACAATACTCACAGATTCCAAATATTAAAAAGCACTAAATTACTAGGCCTAGATGATGTTATCAGCTGATACTTTTAAATGAGATGGCCTAGATGTCTGCGTTGACTTTCTGCTATCAGATATAAATGTGGTTCTTCTATAGTGAAATAGTATGCCAAGAAAGCATCAAACAATCAACAAATAAAACGCTTGATTTAAATAATACAGGAATTAATCCACATATACTTTGAGAGCAAGGACTGTTACTCTCATTTTATAACTTTTTAAACCGAGGCACAGAAACATTAAGCAGCTTGCTCAAGGATACACAGCTGGCAAAGGGCAGAACTAAGGTTTACACACAGGTTTTAACAATTCCAAAGCCCATGTTCTAACCATTGGACTATATTCAGGGCGATCCTTGTCTACACTACTTAGCTAAAAGCTCCATGAAGTCAGGGGCTATGTCTATCTTATTCATCAATGCATCTCCGAGGCCTATTCAAGGGCTTGGCAAGGTCTCGAGGGGTCCATAGTCTCTTGAAGTCTTTTGCAATTTGTGTATGTAAATATAATTTATCTAGAGATAGGGTCAATAAAAACAAGTGACACTTATGAAGAACTTACTATAAATCAAGCAGTGTTTTAGATGCATTATCTCATTCTGTCACAACAACAATGCGTATCAGGTGGTGCTCACTATATGCCAGGCATTGTTTTCACGTTAACATACATAATTATCATCCCAATCCTATGCCATGGGTATTATAATTAGATGCACTTCAAAAATGGAGACACTGGGCCTCAAAGAGGTTAATTCACCCAAGTCCCCCTGTGTTCCCCTTTTAGTAAATAGCTGGGCAGGCATATAAACCTCCCTATGTGATAACAAAGCCTTCTCTCTTGGCTTATGCGCCATGAGCTCGTCATCCTCAAAGACCTTCACATCCCCAAAGTGTTAAGAGAATCAAGAAAAAAAGAAAAAAGATGAACTCATGCATTCTCCAGAAAACCGTCTTGATAAAACCAAAGGTTTTCACAGCAACACAACAACAGAGGCTATGAGCTAATTCTCCCACATAGACGGCTATTATGTAATCATATATTAAATACAAGGCAGGAAGTATAGGCAGATGCGTTCTTTAAGGTGTACCCATAATGAACGGGCAAGATAGTACTGAGTTCCAAAGGTACTTACATAAACAACCCAATATGTACACATGTAGCTCCCGATACAGCAGGAGCAGAGGTGCTACTAGCCCTTACAGGCGTTTTGCGACCTAAAAAGTGCCTTCCCCGGGGAACACCCAGACAAGAGCAAAGGTTCATGGCTTGACCTGTGGGGTCGGGTCAAGGTTTCAGTCCTCGCTTCCCCCTCAGCTGGGCACCCCTGTGCAGTGAGCAGCCCATGACCACGTGGAACAGCTATGGTTACGCTCATGGCCTAGAGCCACAGTGCCTGGATTTGAATCCCCAGATTTATCCCCGTAGATGTGTGACCTTAGTCAAGTTCTTAAATTTCTGTCCACTTCACTTTCCCATCTGAAACGGGGAAAATATTAGTATGAAGTATACAAATTTACTTAAAGAATCTAAAAGAAACAGTACATATAAATGGTTTACGACAGTACGTAGGACATATTCAGGATTCAGCGAGGATTAGCTAAAATATATGTATTGTTAACATTAAAATCACAATAGCAACTACTAGGCACACCATTGTCACTTATTTGCAATATAGAAATTCTCACTTATCATGCGTCAGTATCTCTAGCCATTCAGTAAATGGATAGAGAGTAACTAATGCAGTGACAGCTTTTATAAGCTCAAAATAAGACAGTATTTTGAAATGCATTTAATTTTCTTTCCACTTCAATATATTTCTTATGCGAAATTCTCAAACTCTTCAAATCAGATGTTTCAAGACTGGTTTATATAATTTCCAGATATTTTTTCTTTGGTTTTTTTTTTTTTTTTTGAGGAAGATTAGCCCTGTGCTAACATCTGCTGCCAATCCTCCTCTTTTTGCTGAGGAAGGCTGGCCCTGAGCTAACATCCATGCCCATCTTCCTCTACTTTATACGTGGGACGCCTACCACAGCATGGCTTTTGCCAAGCGGTGCCATGTCCGCACCTGGGATCTGAACCTGCGAACCCGGGCCACCGAAGCGGAACGTGGGCACTTAACAGCTGTGCCACCAGGCCACACCCATTTCCAGATATTAAACTCCAATAATAAGAAATCAATTTTCAACAATCAGACGGGCAACATTCGAAACACATCATTATTATCCACTGTTAGCAAGAGCAGGGTAAATATCCTGTGGGTACTCAGGAAGACTCTCTTTACAATGTCTATCAAATTCAAAGAGAACATCCCCCTGGAACCAGCAATTCTTTTCTCAGAATAAATCTTCTGTAGTACTCTCGCAAGGATAATGTACACAGATATTCACTGACTCATTGATTGTAATAGTAAGAAATTGGAAAATTCAAGTGAAGATTCTGGGGGATATCGGCTGGCTATATTGTGCAGACACATCAAAAAAGGAATCTTCACATATTGACAGAGAAATTTTTCAAAACCATTAAGTGAAAAATAAATTTTGAAACACTGATCTGATATGAAGCATTATTCAATTTTTTGAAATAATGAAAGAAAAATTCCTGTGGTTCTACACACGAAGGGACATAAACGCAACCATCCATGGCGGGTACACATGCGGAGTGGAATAGAGAAAGGGGTTCACTTTATATTTTGCTATAATTTTCAAGTTGCTTTATAAGAAAGTAGTGCTTTTGGAATTCATAGAGATAACAAGAAGTTTCAAAAGAAACAGGGAACTCAAATACTTATTTGCATGCGGGTATTAAAAAAAATCTTAGCAATCCTCAAAATTAACTTGTGGTGTCCTATATGCTTATAATCATAATTGCAGAATAAAGTGCTTATGAGGTCTTAATAGACACACTTTATTTAGTAAAAAGATTGTACTACCTTCATAAAGCATGTTGAGAAAAATTCCATATTTGTAGGCCTGTAAACGGAGCTCAGGAGGAATGAGAAGAAGAGAACAAATGGCTCTCAATTTCCACTCCACTTTGAAAAGTGACAAACCAGTCTTTACCACCACTGTCACCTCCCTCTCCCCCACCCTCCCCCAAATGGTACCAGAGAGGAGCCCAACTCTACTTGGCCACTGACTTCAAACGCGCAGTAAATACACCATGTGGCTTGACTGAGAGCATCCACAGAAGAGGAAAATAGAGGGAAATGTAGTGAGAGGGTGGGGACAGCAGGATTAGCATGGAACAATGGTGATAGCTGGAGGGGAAGAACGTTTTAATGATGAAGAAAGAGAAGATACATGTAAAATGAATGGAAAAGCTAGAGAAAGCAACAAAACAAAAATAGGAAATGCTGCTATCAATAAGGTGTTTAGTTTTCTGGACATCCCGTTAATTTTAGAGCTGCTATATTCCGCACACTCTAGCCCTTGAAATGGAAGTTTACTGAAGATGGTTTGCATGGTAGACAGGGGTCCTCTGTTTTGAGCAAGCTTTAGAAACACAGCATATCAGGTATGAAGCACATTTTATACTCAATTCAAAGATCTTGTCACGTGCTGCCTTATTCCCGTTAGACATGGAATGGCTTAACTGGCACACTGTTTTAACAACTTCCAAAGGACATTTCTTCCCAAAGGAAGCTAAAATGGTTTAAAGAGAATGATATATGTGTATGTATATATGTACTTGATATATATATATATGAATGAACATATTATATTCATAGGTCTCCCCGAGCAGTATAACCAGACGATGCCCACTCCCAAAGTGTATCTACGAGAGAAGCGACAGAAGCTGAGACTGGAGCAAAGCCTTGGGGTGATGCTCCAGGACCAAGCCCCTCCCCACGAACCTCTGCTGTCCAGAGCTATCCAGACGCCCCAGCCTTGCCCCAGGCCACAGAAACACTTCACCAAAGCCCCCAGAGACCCGGCCACCACGTGACCCGCCGACACACACCAAAGCTTTCTCTCCCGAACAAATCCAACTTTTACTTTACTTTTCCTGGGCGAAAGCTTTGCGCATGCCCCCCGCCGCCTCTCCTGCAGCCCTTTCTTCTGCCCTCCAGCGCAGGCTGCGGGAGGCCTCGAGGTGTCTGCTTTCAACCCTGCCTGGCCTGGGGGTCCTGAAGCTCAGCCCCTGCCGGGCGGGCGCCCCTCCTTCAGCCGCCTGAGGGGGACGCAGACTCCTCCCGCGCGGCCCCGGGCGCGGGGCGCGGCCGGGAAACTTACCTGCGCGGAGCGGCTTCCGGAGCTCCCGCGTCGCCGTCAGCCGCGCGGCCGCCGCAGCATTGCCAGCAGCCGCCGCAGGGCCCCCGCCCGCCCCGGCAGCGCTGTCCTGTGCCGCACTTTTCCGAGCCTGGGAAGTCGGCGGAGGGCTCGGAGGTGGGAGGTGGGGGTGGAAGGTGGGGGTGGGGCTGGGCGATCGGGGAGCGGAGGCTTGAGGATGTTGTTTGTTTGTTTGTTTGTTTTTCCCGATCCCTAGCAAGAGACTTTAGACCATATGCTGGGAGAATATGAGCTTTGCTCAATGGCGACAAGGCACAGGCCTGACTCGTACAGTCCGATCGATTTACTAAACAAACTGAAACGTGGGTGGGGATGTTAAACAGTAACCAGCAGCTTCAATGAAAACTGAAAGCAGCGAGGCCGCCACCGCCTCGGCGCGCTCATTTCCCAGTTCCCAAGGCCCCAGGGCGACCGGCGCGCGGGCCAGCAAGTCCCCAAACCTCGGCCTCTGCGGGCCCGAGCGGCTCTCAGGGGCTGCCCGGAGGCCGCCAGGCGGGAACGCCACCTGCACGCGGCTTGACCATTTGCAGCCGGAGTCGTCTCGCTCCCGCCTCCCGCACCCCGAGGAGCCCCGCCAGGGTCCCCGCCCACGGCCGGAGGCCCAGCGCGGGCCGGCGGCGCCGGCACCGTCCCCCGCCCCCGCCCCGGGTCCCGTCTGGTCTAGGCCAGTGGCAACCCGGGGGCAGTGCGTTTGGACAGCGGTGGCGGAGACAAACCTGCTGATCGCAGAAGGCAGATATAATTCCGAGCCAATGAGGTCCAGAAAAAGGCCGGAAGTATTGTTAAGGGGAATTAAATAGGTTCCTAGGAACAGCAACTGCGGCCACACCACTAGCGGAAAACCATTTCATTAAACCGCACTTTGGGCCGCTGAGGTTAACTTCTGCACTGACGCTGTGACCACTTAGCAAGAGCTCCAGGAAGAAAGAGGAGACTCCTTTTCCGCCCGCGGCCAACCCAGCCACCTGTGGCTTCAGTCATTTAGCAGCTTTACATTTGTATCTGATAGAAGCGTCCTTTCTCCCTCCCATACCCTGGGCCCCTTCTCAAGCTCTAGACTTCGAGAAATGATGCTCTGACCCATCCAGAGACGCGCGGGTCAACTCGATCAGGCTTTGTTAACCAAACGATATAGCCTGAAGTCGTGGCTTTTGAAAACATCTCAACAATTTAACTTCGTGGTTTCAGGAATGAGTGACTGCAGGTCAAACAAGTAATTATCCTCAGGAGATAAATAGTTACTTAATCCGTAAGGTTTTTCTTTTCCGACCAGGGGGTTGGTGGTTATTTTAAGACTGTAATGACAATGCCAGGGAGATCAAAGGGTTGGTATCTTCTCTTTTGCTCTTTAGATCGGGTTTACTAAACTTTCTCGGTTTCCTCCTTCTGAATCTCTTGCTGAAAGGCTCTTTTAAAAACAAGCAGTTGGTTGTTTTAGAAATCTGAACAAAGGGGAGAGATCATGTACTATTTTCTTTAAATCGACCTTCTTGAGAAAAAAACATTCTTTGGGTCCTTGCTGCCCATGCGGTTTGCAAACCTGTGTCACGAAAGTGGTCTCTCTCCAGGTCGCCTTCTGGAAATCCTCCAGAGACAACTGAAGCGGAAGAGTAACAATTAACGGGCTTTATTTATTATGCAAATCTTTCATACCTGTCTTGTTTAAAGATCACCTGTCGACATTCCCTTTAAAAATATTTCCACATACTTGGATAATGAAGGTTGTCTTACTATATGCCAAAATATAAATATATTCCCATAACGCATAAATAATTCCCATAAAATGCTGAAAGTCTGAAGACAGAAATTCTCCATTCCCTTACACGGAAGCTTTAATGCCACCTGACGTCTGTTGTGCCCAGCAGAGAAACCATATTTTAATTCAATAGTCTCAGTTTAGGTATGTCACTCTTAACCTCGATGTCAGTGGGTTCAGTTTTGGATAATCACCTCATCATCGATGTGTGGTAGGTTCCCTGATCCACCAGCAAACGACGGTCGCATGTTGTGTGTGCAAAATTATCTTGGCACAACACGTAGAAACTTTGCCAGAGAATTTTTGACTGGTGATGAGAGAAATGGTAGTACATTCAAGGAAGTATAAACTCGGTTAAGACTTATTCATTATCTAAAGGAAGCATTGCATTTGTTCCACTAAGAGAAATATCTGAGAGTTTATGTAACACTGCCAGTCTTTCCGCTCCGACAGCAAGAAGGGAGTGGTTCCAGATGACTAAATAAATAAATAGACAGAGAAGCGAAGTTAAGTGCTAAAGGAAGGTGTGAGGAGTTGTCTGGACAGTTTTTACTAGATCAACCAATGCCAATTGACCAAGGTTTAGAGCATCACTTATATTGTTCCTGTAACTAATTTATTACGATTCTTCATGGCATGGGTTTATGATGCTGAAAATGAAAACTGTGCTCTAAGGAGAGCTGTCTTCTGATGCATTGTGGCGGGGTGGGGCACGATGAGAAGGAAGAGATCAGGATAATTTTTTAGGGAAAATGTCACAGAAGATATGAAGTTCTGTTTCAATAGTTAGTGTTTAGGGGGAAATTATACACATATGTATTTAGGTCACATCTGCTCTTTTAACCTAAAATTAAACACAGAAAATGTGGCGTCAAAAACACCTTTACTTCACTTTCCTGTTAAATGTATCATTTAGCCTGTGCTTTTTGCTTTCCGCTTTGTTCATCTGTTTTACACCATTTTTTCTTCTTCTCCCCAAGGCCACCAGATCGTCTTGATAAGAATTCCAGGTTTTCCCCTCGAGCGGTTCTGATACTATCAATTAAAAGCAATGGCCTTGGGCAGAGCGCTCAGGAGGTGGGGAGTGCGCGGGCAGGCGCGCAGAACCTCAAGAATAAAGGTATTCCAGGTATAAGCACCCAAAGAGACCCTCTTTCCCATGGGCAACTCCACGCCCCTCGCCCTACATCAAACCATCACAGGACGCGAGCGGGAAGTGTCCTCTCCGCGTCCAGGCGCCCCACCTCTCTGACCTGGCTACGCACGGGATGCTCCCGGATCGCCGGCGCGCCCACACTGGAGCCGGCCACCGCCCGGCGCGGGCGCAATGGATGGCCATCACCGCCCACCCTCACGCACGTTTGCGCGCAGGAGAAAAAAAAAGAAAAAGATGAAAAACTCATACAGTTCTCCACCTGCCGGTCCTTCCTGGATTTGGGCCGAGCCCGGGGACCCCTTCCAAGCCTATAAAGTCTGTGAAGGACCGCTGGCGGGAAGCGGCCCCGGGGACTCAGGTGAAATGAGTCTGGAGCTGCGCTCAGCGCATCCTCGAACTGGCCCGTGGGGGCTGTGTTTGACCCTGGGGGCGAAACTACGGGTAAAGCAGCCTCCGCCAGAATTTCAAAAACTCCCTGCAGGCCACGGAATGTTTTATGCATCAGAAAGGAAGGCCGGGATTCAGGTCACTGGGACTGGAAGCCGGGGAAGGGCTCGGCCAGCAGGGCGGGGGGTTGGGGGGAGGGCAGGCGGGAGCAGCCTGAAGCCATCCAGGCCTCCCGTGCGGGGCTGCGGGCTTTTTCCCCGCCAGCCACTCACTACTTGCTCGTCCTGTCTCTTTCAGGGAAAGCACAGTCCTTTTGCTCCCTGGCACAGCCCTAAGCTAGGGCACTGATTGCGGAAATATAAAGAGGCAGGCTCCTGCCCCTGGGAAGGGGGATGTCGAGCCTTTTCATGTGCTCCAACCCTGCGCAGTAGCCTCCAGCGAGGTCGGCCCCTCCGGCCTGGAGCTGTAGTGGATTGTGACTCCGATCCCGGGGCTCTTGCACCCTCGTCTGTTTTTGATTTGTCGGACTTTTCATGGGGCACCCACCTTTAATGCCTTGAATTTAACGTGGTCAAACAAAACAAAAATCAGTAGAACCAGCAGATCGAATACAGAGGAGGGATTGAGTGGTGTCCCTCCACCAGCGGCTCCACCACCACCTTGTAATTTCTAAAAAGCAACGTCCAGATCCCTGTCTGGCCCTTTTGGGGAGTCACGCGCTTGAGAACACTTGTGAAAAGCTTCAGGCATGGCCTCGAGGACTAGGCGCTCTGCTTGCCCACTCACTGACCCAGATAAAAATTAGTCTGTGTTTTATACACAAGGCACACATCAGGAGTACCCAGAATAAGTCCATATAAGTAAGCCCACAGGAATGTCCCCAGACTACGTTACCTGTTAATATAAATGTAAAGCCAAGATTTCAGATTGAGCGTCTAAATTGAAACTGCTCTGCATATGTTACGCATCTGGCTGAGACACTGTGAAAATCGAACATTCAATAATTCTCAATGTCAACGTAAGGTTCCTGTGCCAAAAAAGCAAACTGCTAGGCTGGATCTCTTTTCCCCACCCTCCCCCGCTCTTTGTAGATTTCCTGCTGAAGTATTGATTGCCAAGGTCTCTGCAAGATTTGCAAACTTTTACGGTCATTTATGATGCATGCAATAAAAAAGAGGTGATATGAGCATGCTAGTTCAAGGTGTAATGCAAAGATGTATTCGGTGCCCTTGGCAACTATCTGTGGGACCTGTTTGTCTTTGCAGAACACGCCCTTCTCTGCAATGAACCCCTCTGTGACAAAGAGTGGCCCTTTACATTTGCAGGGCCTTGGCCCCTCAGTGGAAAGACACGTGTTCAAACCAGAAAATTCGGTTATTTCAACCTCATTTCAAACCAGGAAAAAAAAAATCTAATCAAAACTGTGGAGAAAAAAAAAAGAATCTTTTTAAAGCTTCCTATTTCCCTACTATCTCCTATCATAAAGAAAAAAAAGAAAATCTATTACCGAGTTATAATGCAATCTCTATCTGCCCCGTGTATGACAGGGAGCCACAGCACCTTCCCCTGTGAGAAAATAAAAGGACCGAGTTTACACAGAGACAACACACCATTTTAGACTGCACGTGCCCAAAGGAGAAAGAAAAAAAAAAAATCTTGAAGTTTTATGTGAAAATACACGCCTAGTTAAATACAGATTGGTTGCTGGATTTGTTTTACAATTTTTCAATAAAGAAAGTAAATACGCAAGAAGGCTGTTGTTTTACTCTCTAATTGTAGACAGAACCTAAAAGCCTTATTAGAAACATTACACCCGTTTACCAGTATTACCAGTCCTTCTTTTGCTTTTTTTTAGGGCTATGTGTAGGGAGTTGAGGGAGAGAAAGAAAAGAGACTTAGTTCTAAAATTTCCTACTTTGAACCAAATCGGTTTTCTCATCTAGTGCTGCAAATAAGAGCAGCCCACACGTAGTTTCTGAAAGGTATTCGGAATCTTATACCTGCCATCTAGTGGACGTAAGAGAAAATGCTGATTCTAGACATCCTTAAAAGACTGACTCTCTAGCTGTTGTCTTACTTATAAACCAGGACGTGTCTCAGAAATAAAAAGGAAAATGTAACTTTCAAACTAAGGAAAGCAAATAAATAATTGTGTTAGGGCCTTTATAGCATAATTATTCAATTACACTCCATTTCCTTTTGTTTTTAGTAATCATTAAGGTTATTGATCTTTGCTGAGATAATCAATTTATTATACTCGTTTTTCTTCTGCGTATCCTCTCCACCTAGATTTTATGCCGTTCGTCTTCTTTTGGAGTAAACTCATTATCAGTTTTGGATCCAGTTCTTATTCAGATTTTAAAAAATCAAAAGGCAGCTAATAAGGATTCCCTTCCTATTTGGACTCAAAGTAAAATATTCACAGAAAAATCATCCTCCATTTCTCAAGACAGAGAGAAAGAGAGACAGAAAAGAAAAAAAGAAAGGGAGAAAGGAAGGAGGAAGAAAGAAAGAGAGAGAGAAAGGGGAAATGTAGTTAATTATACTTTTACACTTGTTTTTGATGCCTTGTTACAAGTTATTATACTCCTTCAAAAACTGACCTCATCAAATGTCAAAAAACAGGTAGGTTAAAATCTACTTGGTTATGGCAACTTAAACCACATTTCCTTAAAGTTCACCTTATAAAATATTGAGCCTATGTAGAAGGCTCGCTGAATGAAATAGCCATTAAAAGATCATCACCACATTTTGCCAATAGCTGACTTTTTTCGGAGAACTTACAATGTGCCAGGCACTGTTTTATGGGCTTTTAATCCCAGTTAACACATTGAGTCCTTACAACAACCCTGGAAGACGTGTATTATTAACGCCATTTCACAGGTGACGAAGCTGAAGATGGGAATTATGAAGCAGGCGAGTGCAGAGCTGGTCCGGTTCCAGAGGCAAAGCTGTGTCTGCCATGTCATACTACCTCCCGCAGAGAAAAGAGGCAGAAAGAGCCCACTGCTTTCATGTTATAGGATAAAATAGATATGAGATACATCCAGAAGGAACATTTGATCGAATGTTTAAATTTGGTCTGCAAAATATCAGACATCCAAACGAAAAGGAAAAGAAATCAGTTAATCACCATTGTAAAAATCAAGTATTGGGAAAACATATTGTTATAAGTAAATAACATATTAATTAACTTCATCTGTTTAGTAGAATTTTTGACAGATATCATGCACAGCTTTCCCATGGATTTGTCCTACAGTCTATGCCCACTCGTACTTCAATTTCAAGGAATGAAGTTACTAAAGCTAAGCCAGACAGTCCTTGAAAAGTCCTCCAACATACTGTCAAAGATTTATCCCTGAGTTTAACTGGCCCTGTCAGCTCAATTACCTTCGCTCCTTGCCTCACTCTAATTTCAAATTTCATTTCCTAAACAAAATGTATATACATTCTGAACATATTTTTCTCTTCTCTAGTTACGCAAAACATTCTCCTCTTTTCAGGACAGCTGCTTTACTAATATGAGCTAGTTCAAGAGTCAAGAATCTTAAATCATCACAATTAAATGTATTCAAATTCTCTCCAGAACGCTGTGCCGTGAGAATAAGGTTTCTCTTCTGGAAGACTATTGATAATTTTAGAAACTGTAGGTTCCCCTTCTCAGGAAGAAATAGTGACGCTCTCACAGGAAGAGGAGATTCAACTCCTGTTTAAGGTTAATCCCTCCACCTGTGTCCTTGATCCCATCCCTGCCTGCCTATGCCTGGCTTCATTCTAGCAATTCTTTCTTTTTCTGGTGTCTTCAGCCTCTCCAATGGCTTCTTCCCTGCAGGCTATAAATATGTTCAAGTCTTACCAGCAAACTAGAAAATTCGAAAGAAAACAAAACAGAATTTGCTGTGTCTATTCTGTCCCCTTCTGGTGTTGCCTTACGTTTTGTCCTTCACAGACAAGAATCACTAACCAAGTCGATTTATGGTCTTTTTGTCAACACCTTCCATTCCCTTTTCCACCCACCATAATCTGGCTTTCCTGAGTTTTACTCCACAGACCGCTTTTGCCAAGGGCTTTAGTAGCCTCTGGTTGGTAATCCAATAAGGACAAGTTCGGTCCTTATAGTAAGTTCATCAGAGTCTACGCCTAACCCTCTTAAATGTCTAACCCTCTTAAACGTTATCTGTATTTACCACTCTGCTCCAACCATCCTATAACAGCTGGTATTTCCTAGGATTTTTCCCATAGACTTTTTTTCTTCTCACTCCATATGCTCTTCCTGGGCAGTCCCAGGCACTCTAACAATTTTCCCTACTGCAAAATTGGCTATTGCTTTCTTAAATTGTATGCAAACCCAGATCCTTCTCCTAAGTATCAGTACTATAAGAGCTTTGGTGTTCTAACTACCTTCTAAATAGTGTCTCTTAGACTTTTCAGAGGTGCTTCTAACTTAGAATGTCCAAAACTCTTCTAAGTTATCGTCTTCCCAAATTTGCTTCTCCTTTTGGATTGATTAATGGCACCGTTGTCCACCCAGTTGCCTAAGCCAGCAACATAGGACCCACCAGTGACTCCACCTTTTTCATTATCCTGAGTCAGTATTTCAGTTCATCTGCTCCAGTGGATTAAAGTAAGGGTTTTATTTTTCTCACATAACAAAAAGTTTGAAGGTAAGTAATTCCCACCTGGCAGGGTAGGCAAACGATGCCATCCAGTCTCAAGCTCTGTCTGTCTTCCTGTCCCACCATCCTTAGTGTGGGACCCTCATTCTCCTGGCTACAATATGCTCCCTTCATTTTATCTGCATTCCAGGCAGGAAGGAGAAGGAAGAGCAAAGGGCCAAAGGATCATGCCAACTATCAGAATCACCTCCCTTTAGATTGCTTCACTCTTAAATGTCCGTCAGCAATTCCTCTTTACGCCTTATTGGTCAGAACTGGATCACAAAAAACCATTTACAGCTACAGTCATGTGTCACTTAACAACAGGGATAGGTTCTGAGAAATGTGTCATTAGGCAATTTTGTCATTGTGCGAACATCTTAGAGTGTGCTTAGGCAAACCTAGATGGTACAGATGGTACACACCTAGGGAATATGGCACTAAGCTTATGGGACCATGTTGTAGATGCAGTCCATTATTGACCAAAAAGTCATTCTGCAGCCGATGACTGTATACATTATAGGAAGGTATCTTTGGTAGCCAGATGGCCAAGCAAAATATATTTGGAGCCTTATTAATAAGTATTAATAAACAATATTTCACTTTATATCAAGCTATCTCATAACTTAACGGGTTAAAATAATAATAATTATTGTGTCTCATAATTCTTTGGGGGTGGTGGGACAGTTCTGAGATGGCTTGGCTGAAGCTGGATGATCTACAGTGGTCTCCTGCTCATGTCTAGGACCTCCTCTGGGATGGCTGGGCCTCCCTGTCTCTTAATGTGACCTCTCATCCTTCAGGAGGCTTGGGCTTCTTCTCATGGTGGTCTCAGGATTCCCAGAAGCAAGAGAAGACAAGCCTCAATGCTCTAGTACTTTTTAAGCATCTGTTTATATCACATTTGTTAATGTCCCCTTGGCCAAAGCCATTCTTATGGCCAAGCCAAAACTCAAGGGCTAGAAGATCCTACTTCCTGATGGGAAGATGGCCCAGTCACAATGCTTATAGGGATGGGAGGAATTTATGGCCATTTTTTCCCAATCTACTACAGTAAGAAAGTACGGGAGAATAGATATTGCATGGGCAACAGTAGTGACTGCCTCATCTAGCATATTTTGACATTTAACCTGTCAGTGTCTCAATTAATAATACTTAAAAAAAAAGTCTGTCTATCCTATGCATTCTCTTAACTTTCTAACTCCCCGCCTCCAGTTCTTAATTAACTTTCATATCCATGATTGTTAAACTTCCTTGGGTTTGGGTCACTTAGAAAATCTGATAAAAATTGTGGTCCGCCATGGACTGTTTGTATCCCTTCCAAATTCATATATTTAAACCCTAACCCCCAATGTGGCTGCATTTGGAGATGGGACCTTTAAGGACGTAAATGAGGTTAAAAGAGGTCATAAAGATGGTGTCCTGATCTAATAGGATTAACGTTCTCATAAGAAGAGACGTCAGAGGGCCTGCTCTCTCTCTCTCCGTGTGCACTCATCGAGGAAATGCCGTGAGGGGACACAAGGAGAATGTGGCTGTCTACAAGCAAGGAAGAGACCTCTCACCAGAAACCAAATTTTCGGACACCTCAATCATAGACTTTAGCCTCGAGAACTGTGAGAAAACAAATTTCTGTTTTTAAGCCACTCAGTCTGTGATATTTTGTTTGCGCAGCCCCAGCAGACTAGTACTGGTCTCTCTCTCTCAGGAGAAGTAAACAATTTCACAACTCACAGAACTTTCTAGGCAACGTCAAATGACTCTGGACGCCTTGAATGCCACCTAGGCATTCCTTGCTCCTCAAAAATATCCGAGATAGCTTTCAAAAACACAAATTTCTTGACGTGGTCATCTATTGTACAACTGTTAATAGCTTCACATGAGCTCCAAACTGCTTAGTCTGGCCTGCAAGGTCCCTCTGACATGGCCTGGTTCCTCCCTGGTGCCACTGATTGTCAGAGCCACTCAAAGCTTCCTTCTCCTTGAACCAAATTACAGTAGTGAATTGGCTTGAGCACAGTACCCTCACCTCCCTCTATATCTTTACACCTGTTGTCACGTCCATCTAGAATGTCCTCGCCTTTCTTTTTTTTCTGGTGAACATTTACTCATTTTTTTGAACATTAATTTTTCTGGGAATAATGAATCTTTCCCTGTAGTCCTACCATCAACCCCCTTCAACAGAGTTTGTCAGTTTTTCTTTCTGTACTACCTCGATTTTCTCATGTGTACCGTACTTGGCTTATTTCTTTGTCACTTCAAGTTAATTGTGTACATGTCCCCAATCCTTAACAGCACGTTTTATGAATAGGAATGAATAAAATTGGCTTTCACTATAAGAATGTTTTATCCTTCTATGATGAAGCAGAATACACTTGGGGTTCTTTTTACATTTTCTTTCCCTATATTCTGAGATAGCTAGTAGCAGTTGTTTGCCTCTTGGCTGCCAAAGCCTTACTCTTCAAGAAGTACCTTAGGTTTTCAATTTATTCTTCACCTTAGTTCATATATATAAGCAGTTGACTGACTATGAGAAATGAATTTGTAATTACTAATAGCTTAATACTTTATTTCTTCCAAGGACATCTACATTTCACTGGGGCCTGGGAAAGATTTTAAATCAAGGAAAGAAATCTCGAACGGTGGAATTTTAGGCAACACCAAGAGTCAGGGCAGTGGGGTTTCCGATGTGGCCCCTAAGTTTTACCCGCTTTGTGTCTACCTATTTCTCCTACGCCTAAGGTTATTAACATTCCCGTTACATTGCCAACATGGTAACTTCAAAAAATTAAAGAAACAGTGACTATTTGTGGGGCTCTTTATCAAGTCTTGTAGATACATTTGTGATACTCCAAAAACACTCCTCCTGCTTTTATGACATCTCCACCACTTGTCAAATGGTAATAACTATCCATTTAAAAATGTTTGTGTGCCTGGTTCTGGGCTAAGCACTTTATGTGTTATTTCATTTAGTCCTCACAAGAACCCTATGAGGCGGTTTTACAGATGCAAAGACAAAGGTATCAAGAGTTAAGTGATAGCCACACTGGGATGTAGCAAAGGTTTGAACCCAGAAATCTCACTTTGTTTCTTTTAAACAAGAACATTACGTGACTTTTCCAAAATTGCCCTTTCTGCTAAACTTAGATTTGACCATGCAGGATGTGGTAAACACAGATCAGCTCCTCCCTGTCTCGTGCCCCATCAGCAGAGGCGATGCTCTAAGTCCCTCATGAGGCTTAGCCAACATTTTACATGGTTTAAAAGGATCTTCAAGCTAGTAGAGGTGTCCTTTCACTTCCACTGTGGCCTTCGGATGCCTGATGTCCCTGTCTCTCCCAATTTATTACCCAGCCTATTCTGGTACACTGAATTCCTACCAACCTGGAATCCATGGCTGCTCTCACCAACACCGTAGTCTTCCTACTTCTTGACCTTTGGCACTGACATTCACACCAGTTCATGGAAAGACTTTTCCACTCTCTGTACCTCTGCCTGGCCCCAGAGTTGGAAAGACCATCAGAAAAGCAAGCTTCCACTTCACACCATAAATCGAGGCTTCAACAGAGCCTTTGCAGGTATGCATACTCATATTCTTTATATCTCTGTTGCTTAAAGTGGCTAAACCAGACCCTCTCCAATCTGTTGAAATGTACAACCTCAACCTCTGATGCAATGATTCACTCATAAAAACATTTTTTACTTATCATTTGTGTCTCACTTGCCTTTAACCATGCCCCAAACCTCTTTGAACTGACTTTCTTGAATTCCAACTTTGTATTTCTATCTTCTTGGGAACATCTTCATCTGATTACATCCTACCATCATCTCAACTGAACTCACTAAAATATCCTGTCCTCACAAAGTTCATATTTCTGAGAAATCATTCTCCTTAACATTCTTGTATGACACCTCGGGATAATCTTAGTTTTTCCTATGCCTGACTCAGCATGGACACTTTGTCATGGACTTCTTGCCACGTCCTATACAAAAGCTCTTGCGTCTGTCTTTTCCTTTCCATTAAATAAAGGCAATAATACATTAACTTGTTTCTTTGCCTTTAGTTTCTTTCTTTCACAAACCAACCAACACACTGTTAGTTTATCTTTTTCTGAAACAAAATAAACTTGGTTCACTTAACTTTGTGGCTCCAGTATTTTAAATGATATCTGAATAACTGAAGAGAACCATTAAACGTCTAAGAAGGCGCAAACATGGATCTCCACATCTGGCCCTAACGTATTTCTAAAGCTTTTTTTTCTATGTTAATTATGTTAAGCTAGACCCGTGAAGCAGCAACACACAACTGCAAAAGCTCAGTGGCATAATTAAAAGCAAAATGTAGTATACTTCCCAGATTAAGACTGCTTCAGCGAAGCCGTGCTCTAAGAAGTGACAGTTATTAAGGCTACTTAAACTTGTGGCTCTGCTGTCAACAAGAGGCCTCCATATTCACGACAGCGTGGACTGGAGAAGCATGCAGGGACTTTTCACTGCCTCAGCCTCAGACAGATACATGTCCCTTTGGATTAGATTTAATTATCCAGAAACAGCTACATGGTCCCACCCAACAGTCAGTAACAAGGAAGTATAATTTTCATGTTCCCAGAAAGGAAGAATATGAAATGGAGTTTAGTAAATTCACAGCATTTCTCACTTCGTAAAAATAAAGCTTGGAATCATCCACCCCTTTGTATCGGTTTACTCACTTTCCTGGAATATTCTTTCAACTTCTCTTTTAATGCATAATGAAAAAGCTCCAGATATTCAGAAAAAAAACTGTCCTGACCACCAAAATTTAGAAAGCTTTCTGCTTTCCTTCAATTCTTATAGAAATATTTTTTTCCTCTGTCATTATTTTGGTGCTGTGACAGCTACTGGTGTAATCCTCTGAATATTTCTGATTCTCTATCTTTTGTGCTTTCTGTACATCTTCAGGTAGGTGGCACCGTGTGACTACTTGTGAGCAGAAGTGGTGCCGCTTGTCTGCTGAAGCATTTAATTGATTCTGTGACACCCTTCAGAGCTCTCTTGCTCCCTACCTTGGTCATCAGTCATGATCCAGATAGTGGGGGCTCCCTCAGCCTGGGTTGGAAAAGTGAGCACAGCGTAGAATGCAGTCTCCAGTGCTCCATTAGGGATATTAGTACAAGTGAGAAAAAAAAAATCCTTGTTTTTAAGCTGAGATCTGTACGTTTGTTAACGCAGTATAATCTAGCCAATTTTAACTGAAGTGAATTGGTACCAGAAGTGGGATGTTACTTTGCAGGGATACTAAAACCCTGTAAAGTATGTGGGAATAGTTAAAGGGCTAGGCATACACAGGCAGTGAGGAAACTGAGATCTGTGAAATATGTCAGTGAAGCTTTCATTAAACTGTTGATTGTATTAACCTGGAAGTCAGATTAAATACCTAGTTAACTCGAGTGCCAGGAAACATGATCAGAAAGTAGATATTAGAAACAGTTTGTTGCTGTCAGCTACGTTTAGCAAGATATTACAAGAAAAAGATGATTAAAAAAATAATTTTGCTGATTTACAAGCAGAAGTGAAAGGAAATAGCAAAATTTAGGGGACTTCTAGACTTGGAAGATTCAAATATTTTAATGCCAAAGAGTAAAAGATAAGCTTAGCTCACCTGGCACCCGGCAGATGAAGAGGACACCATCCTGGTTGGTAGATGGAGTAGAGAAAATCCCTGGTCCAGTGGCAGAACAAGTGGTAAAGATTTCACCAGAGGTGACCTGGAAAAGGTCCCAGTGGAGGGGAATGTTATGGAAGAGATGATAATGATAATGATACAGGTATTCTTAAAAATGTGGGGGGAACAATGCCTACAAGGACAACTGAGGTCACTTATTTCTGTTAAGTTGTATTTACATCATGCAGAAGAATGATGAGGGAGTGAGGGCTGCTGATCAACAGTTAGTAACTAAGTGTGAAAGCCGAACAGCCTAAAAAGCCTTAGCTTTGTAAGCCTTAGCTTACAAAAAGGCCCTTATTACCTGTAGCAGAAGGGCAGATACAGTGGAAGGAAGGCTGAAGACCTGATTCTTAGAATTATAAGATATCAGAGAGATTTGAATGTTCAGCCATGGCAAGTCTGTTATACGAATGTCAGGACACTGGTGGGAAAATCTGAAATCTTGGATCATGGTCCACGTGATACATGGTACACCTGGGACAACTAGCTGGATGGCATTAAGGATGTTGTGTCTATAACCCTGTAAACCATTTCTGGTCACAGAAGTAGCCTATTCTTCTCTAGCAAGAGCTAGAAGATGCTGCAGAAATCTCTCCCATCATGAGAACAGGTGCCCTCCGCCCCCTCTAGAAGCTGCCCACACTTCCTTTCCTGCATCCCCAGTCGATGAGGGTTAAATCCCAGTATAACCTAACTAGGGGTGTGGGAGCCAGCCCATGTCCATGGGATTTACTGGTCATATCGCATGCTGCATGACCCAGAGGCAGCCAGCTTCATAGAACATTGCATCAGCCTTCCAAAGGCACCACTGAAGCACCAGGTTAGAGGAAGCATCTAAAAACACTGGGTGCCATCCTTCGGGATATGTGTATTTGTTAAATCAAAGATCTCTACATGGTTCTGTGTCCACAATGGAAAGAAGCCTGTGTCCAGGAATCAAGAGGTGGAAGAAAAAGTGGCCTCTATATCACTCCGATGACCCACTGAGAAATATTGTGCTTCCTATCCCCACAACTCTGGCATCCGTAGGTTTGGAAGTCCTGGTCCCTAATGGGGTAGACCCTTGAAGGAAACACAGCAAGGTTCCTATTGAACTACAGGTTATGGCTGCGACCAGGGCTCTTCGGATTCCTGGTGCTTAGGGCCCTGCAGATAAGAAAAGGAATCATCAGACAGGACAATTCCTGATCAGCAGGAGGAGGAAAGGCTGCTTTTACACAAGTACATAAATGCCAAGGTGATAACTAAAGCTGAGGGGAATTAGAATGGATTGTGGAGGAGAGAGAGGATGAATACCAGTTCCATCTTTAAGATCAAATGCAATGACAGGGGTTGTGGTTCATCTCACTAACCTTCCTCTTCTGAAATTCCATTCAGGAAGAGGGGTCCCCAGGAGCCATGGAGGTGCTGCTCTCTCAACCTTTGTAAGAAATATATCCATATGAAACAAGATGTAGATTGTGGTGGCCATGAGAATGTGCGTCCAGACCTCCAACCACAGGGAACCTGATTGACAAAGCTGCTGCACTTTGATATCCATTACCAGGTTTGCCCTTGTAGCATACTTCCCACGGGCTTCTCGCAGTCAATCACTGAATGCACTGGGGATACTAGGCAGCCCCTTTCTAGGAGATATGGGATTACTCTGACAGCTGACATTGGCTACAGAAATCCTTGGGAGGCTGGTTGAACATTTCTTTGACTGCATGGTCATCTAGAATGCTTCTACCCAACCCTCCTTTCCTTTCTCCTTCACTCAGGGTCAGACTTACATCATACTCCTATGTCTCTCCCAGTCTTCTCTGGATCCTTCATTCTCTGTCAGAGGTGTTGCCCCTAATAAAATAATTACACGTTTATTCTCATCTTGGCATCTACTTCTTGAAGGATCTGAAGGAACACACTGTTATTAGGGTGGAGGGTCCTTTTCCACCATTGGTTATTGGAGTGAGAGTATCTTGTCCTTTTTCGTGGGGGGCTAGATCAGGAAGAGCTTCATCCAGACCTGCTGTAAAGACTATTACGCACCACCCCCAACTCTAAAAATTATGATGCATCACTCAAAGAATGTGGACTTTGAGCTTGATGCCATGTTGGATGGGACTTTTGTTTTATTTCCCTTGGCTAGAGATAGAGTGTGTTTTGTCTACAGAAAAGAGAATGAGTCAAATATTTGATTATCAGATTTTTGGGTTGTGGTGGTCATGAAAGCTCTTCACTAGCTATTCCTTATCTCTGACTTCCAGGAATATGTCACATAGCAATTCCTGCCCCTTTTGTAATTGAGTGGGACCAAGTGACCAGATTTGGCAAATGAGGTCTATGTGGAAGCGATACGTGCATTTCTAGGCTAGGACATTTAATCGCCAGATATATTTTTCCCACTAGAATGGTGGCAGCAGTGTTCCTTCACTGATTCTGGGTTCTGAAGCAAGGACATCATAGAATAGAGCAGCCAGGTAACACACAAAAATATCATGCGTGGGTGAGAAATAAACCTTTGGTATTTTGTCATAAGAAGTTTATTATCTGAGCATAATTCTACTGACGGTTTCCCAAACTAAGTGCGCATCAGAATTATCTGGAAGATTGGTTAAAACAAAGATTTGGGGGGGCCTCTCTTTTGAGTTTCTTATTCATTAAGTCTGGGGGTGGTATCCAAGAATCTGCATTTCTAAGAAGTTCCCAGGTGACACTGATGTTGCTGGTCCAACGACAACACTTTGAGAACCTGATCTAACCAATCCCGACATATACAAGTATTAACCCTAACATTATTTCACAGTCTATATAACTGTGAGCATGAAACAGGTTAAGGGCAAGCATAATGGAGGCCACTTTTCTGCACAATGGGATTCTTTTCAGCTCCTAAACAATTGGGAAGTTGCTTTTCCCACCACGGGAATGGGAAGTAACCCCATATGTACTCTACAGTGTGGATAATATACTGAGTCAGCAGTCAAGGCAAATTCAGTGAAAGACAGAATACTTTGGGACCATGCAAGTAGAAAAGAACGCGTTAGTAGCTGTATTGGTTACCATTCAGAAAACAGAAACTACTCCAGTTAGTTTAAGCAGGAACTGATTTAGTACATGGCATCAAATAACATAAAAATGTTAAGCAAGTTGAAGAAACAAATTTTAGGCATTGTGTCCATCCTGTTCACTCCTGTGTCTCTACTCTCTACAAGACCCTTGTACTTAATACATCGTTTTTCATTAAACAATGCTAAGAATTCATGACATTTATTCTAGCTTCTTTTTCACTCTGATCTTTGGGCTTCATTCTCAGCACACGTCTGTAGGTTATAGTTGGGTATATAGTTGGTATGGTTGAAAATTGTTTAGCACGAAATTATTTCGATAGAAAGTTTCCCCTTATGTTCACTCTACGTCTATGCAGGTGCTAGGTAAGATATGGACTCTGCTTGGTGTTACAAGTAAAATCTCTCAAGAGGTAGTGTAGAGATGCCATGGATGATATTGTAGAAGCAATCAATTCCCAGCTTTAACTGAAGCCACCCTACAGAGAGCCACCAAGTAAACTTTGTTTTAAATTTGGTGTATTTGTCTTAAACTGTACCCTTCGAATAAATTAATTCTGCCCTATGTCAGTTACATCTCAATCAAGTTGATTCAAAAAGTACAAAAAATAAGCCTTTTTGTTTTTCCAGGGATTTGTGAAAATCTTAACATAAAATACATATGAAGATCTTGAAAATTAAGTCAAAGAACTAAATATTATAAAAAGAGGTTTACTTTCATCTAACAAAAATTATTTTTAATAAATTTTATTTTGTTATGGAAACTGAGTCCATGTGGCCTAATCTATTCCTTCCCTCTGTCCTTCTAATTTATCATATGATGCTTCACTTACAGAAAAACAAAGTCAAACTGAAGCTTGCGTTCAGGAATAAAACAACGATTTTTGTAGCTGCGCATTATTTTTTTTAGAAAACCTAGCAACCAGGTATTTGAAACCTGAATAATTAGGGGGAAAAGAGTTAAAAGAAAGATCATTGTTCTTAGCTCCATTCTTAAGCAGCACCAGACCAATAAATTTGGAAAAGCATACATTTTTTAAATCCTTTTTATTTCTGTGAGTAAACCTGTTCGTGAAAATGTCACATACTACCAAGCACCGTCCTTATATTCTATCAGGCAGTATTCAGTACACATAACGCTAGCTCTCTTCCATTCTCTGTTAACATCGGTAGAGCATAAATTGGTAATTGCGTGCTAACTGTGCGATTTACTCATGTCACCACTGTACCTTTTCATTAGCATCACCAAGAGTAGTATTACCCTCCCAGTGACCTCAGCGTAAGTGATAATATCCTTAGCTGTTAAAGTGAAAAAAAAATGTAAGTGAATTTAGCGTTGTGAAGGGTGATGGGGTGACAGCCTTGGAGACTGGAGCCCTTCTCATTGATCACATGGCGTAAACAGTGAAAATGCAAACTTCTCGAAGCAGCCTCATTAGTATATCTCACCTCTTTTCTCTAAGAACAGAAGATTTCTTACTTATTCTTACTTATCCTTGCTAGATGACTTGCAAAGTTACCTATCGTGTTCGCAATTTTTTCCATGAAGGTTAATGGCCGTGAGAGCCCTCCCAGTGTCACTGGTTCATTTGTCCTGCTTCCAGACAGTACTCATGATAACGAATACACTTAGTATATCTGCTCTTAAAGCACAACTTTGAAAATCCTTATCATTGATTCTCATTTATTACCTACTTGGGTATAAACAAAAACTATTAGACATTAAATTACTTTTACAGAAAATTCATTCTTGTAATCAACATTCATTAGGCTTTTGCTCTTTAGATTCTTGTTCTTGCTGAAAATAAAATTGAAAGTAAACTATATATTCAATAGTGAAGCGTTTCTTGAACCAGGAGACAATGGGGAGAGAAACCTGAGCTGGAGGGCGGTTATCTTCCTGGTTAAAATCAAGGGCTTGGGAATCAGATTCACCTGGATTTGGGTCCAGATGCCAACATTATTGTTTAATAAGATCATGTAAGAAAAACCGAAGTATTAGGAAATGTTTCCCAGAAGAATTAATCTCTTATCTGTGATATGATGAAGAATGAGAGTTATCCACGCACAGCGAAGAACATTCTAGACAAAGAGACTAAGAAACTGGCCCATGAAAAGGCATTATCAAGAGATCCCAGCACACTTGTGGGTTCTAAATATGCTACAGCGTGTGTGTGTGTGTGTGTGTGTGTGTGTGAGTGAGTAAATGTGAAGGGGGAGACGCGGGGAATGCAAGGTACAGCAGAAGGATTTTAATAAAATTCGTGCTTTTGAAAAATTATGCCAGTTGCAGTATAAATAATAGAGAGGACGAGAATCTATGTGGGGGATCAGTTAAAAGGCTACTGCACGATTTTAGGCAAGAAATGAGAGTAGTCTTTATTAGACTGCTGGCCATGGAGATGGAAAGACAGGTACAGATCTAAGAGCTATTTAGGAGGCAAAACCGATGGGATGTGGATATCAGGAAGTAAGGAGAGGGAAGATCATGCATGACTCCTCCAGGGTTTGGTTTGCAGAACCAGATGGTTATCTACTCAGATGAAGGACACTAAAGAAAAACAGACTTGTGTGAGAAGACCTGAGATTTATCAAGGTGACCTTGAGAGCTCTAGGAGTAGATCTGAGTCCACAGTATCTTGTATCCATTTTTTTAGTAACCCATATCCACTTTGGTCCCTTCCCATCCATTTTCCACAGAAGCCAGAGTCATCCTACAAAACCCCAAATTTGATTACGCTTCTCCAGCTTAAAACCCTTAAATCACTTCTCACTGCACTTAAAGATTTAAAAAAAGGTTAACAGTCTAAAAAGCCTATCTCGTTGAGTCCCTGCTTCTTCTGCTGGTATTAGATTATGCTACTGTTTCTCTTGCTCATTATACATCCTTTACGTCCGCCTTCTTTCAGTTTCTTGAAAGCATCGTGCTCTACAGCCTAAAAGCTCGACAATCTTGGCTTATCTTCTTCCACTTGTCTTTCCTATCAGCTCAAACTTCTTCAAGGAAGGTTTTTCCGCTTTCTCCTGGCCCCTGTAATTTTCTGTTGGTAAATTTGTAATTGTGATACTGTTAAATTTCAAAGTCTTTATGGAAGCTAATATTTGGGTTGGTGGGATATCACGGTTTATTTGGATGCTGTCGTAGGCAGAATATTGACTTCGAAAGATTTCCACACCCTAACCTGGAACCTGTGAATATATTACTTTGCATGGCAAAAGGGACTTTGTAGATTTCATTAAGTTAAAGACCCTGAGATGGGGAGATTATCCTGGATTATCTGCATGATCCCATTGAGTCTCACGGGTCCTAATAGTGGATAACCTTTTCTAGCTGTGGTCAGAGAAAGAGATGTGGTGACAGGAGATGCTAGACTGTCGATGGAGGAAGAGGGACTCAAGCCCAGAATGTAGGCAGCCTCTAGAAGCTGGAAAAGGTAAGAAAATGGAATCTCTCCTAGCAACTCCAGAAAGAAATATGACCTTGCTACACCTTGATTTTAGCCCAGTGACATACGTGTGTTAGACTCCTGACCTACTGAACAATAAAAAAATAAATGTGTTATTTTAAGCCAGTGTTTGCAGTAATTTATTACAGAAATCAATTAAATTTGTATTAGAAAACTAATACAAATGCAATTCTGAGTTATGTTTGTACTACAGTTAACTCCAAGTATATTTCTGGTCCACAGGTTTCTACTTCAGGAATTACAGTGTTTTATCATGATGCCGAGTCTCATGAAAATATAGTATTTTGGATTATCAATATAACAGTGATCTTCAACTTTGATCTTCTTAATTGAATTCACAGTAGCATTCATAATAACATCAAATAGTCCACTTCAGAAAAAAAAATTTTCAAAGCTCTACATTGATTCCATAAATGATATGAAGAAATTTTTGAGTTATTAAAATTGGCTTATATGATCATTAGTTTTAGTTTCTGATATAAAACCGGCAGCATTTAACTCTATAAATTTCTTCTTTTCCTAATGGAGCCAATATATTAACAGCCATCATTTTATAATTCTACAAGAAATCATGGAATTGAAATGAGTAAAATTAATTCAGAAGAACCGTTATCTGATCTGTATGAAAAGTCACGCATTACAACGTGATCAGTAAATGGACCTTCTGCAGCCACGACTGTTCAGCCTTTGTTTGCAAGCACAATCTTTTCAAATTAACTGCTGCTTTTTGAAATAGTTGTTGATGCCCCTTCATCAGATTTATTTCTTCTGTTTTTTATGTGGTCAGCGATATAACTATAGCCCCACAGTGGACGGTAGGGTTAGCAAATATTTTCAACCAGTTAAATATTCATTATCAACTCTCTTGAGAAACAAATTTCAGTACTAATTTTCTACAAATATGATATTTTTGCCTTTTGATTGCCAAAAGTGTGTATTACAAAATAAAACGGTATATTTTACGACATGATTGTGCATCTTCTATTCACATTTCTTGTAGGCCTAACCTATAAATCCCCCCCATTTCCCACTGACCCCAGTGAGTAGTGTCCCATGGAACAACTGGCTGGACACCAAATGTCTATCAAGACGAGCTGTGTCACGGAGTCTCCCACCGTCACCAAGACCAGAATTAACTGTCCCGAGCCACTTTGTTCACCGGTGTGTCATGTAAATAGTATACTCAAAATTTCACTTGGTCTCTGCCCTTCAACCTGTCCTTTGACAAAGTTGTGTGACTTTCTTATCTTTAGGATGAATTTCTGAGGAGCTTTTGTCCTCTGTCTCCTTCTGAACATAGGGATCTTTTTCATGAAAATGACCTAGGCACACCACATCATCAATATGCAGTTCTCCCATGAAGCATTGCCAACCCTAATGCAAATAGGCCTCTTGCTGCTCCCTCTTGCCAACTGTGCATACAGGCCTGGGCATGCCTACTTTCAGTTTGAGAGTTTAGGCCCTTGTTCTGGAACCCTTGCTGTCTGCTTTTCCTTAACTCCCTGTGTGCCTAAGTCATTTCCAAGAATAATGGAAGCTCTCAAAGTTTAGAAAAGTTTAAAACCTGGAATAACTGCCATGATTATCTGTTCTCTTAAAACAAATTTACTTTTCAAGGGTATTCTATATGACTCTCAATCTGTAAAATCAGTTGTACCAGAAATAGATATTTATATTTTGGTAGTGAATTTAATGTCTATTTTTATTCTTCAATCTCTGTAACAGGAAGTTAACCTTAGTCAATTCAAGGCAATCTTAGTTAATTTGGGATCCCTCCCCACTACTTTAACTTCAACTTATCAAAATTCTCAAATGGCTTTTTTTCTCTTTTTTTTTGGTGAGGAAGATTGGCCCTGAGCTAACATCTGTTGCCAATCTTCCTCTTTTTGCTTGAGGAAGGTTGTCACTGAGCTAACATCTATGCCAGTCTTCCTCTGTTTTGTATATGGGACTCCACCACAGCATGGCTCAATGAGTGGTGTGTAGATCTGTGCCTAGGATCCGAACCCACGAACCCTGGGCCACTGAAGCAGAGCACACAAACTTAACCACTCCACCACTGGGTTGGCCCTCAAATGCTTTTCTTAATGCCAAACAACTGAGCAGTAAAGGGTCCCTCTGTCTCTGTTGGCTTCTTCTGAGATGTACATGGTGCTGGAAGCTTCTTGATCCTTGGTCCACCCAGTTCCTTCCTTGTTCCTTGACCCTGACTGCAAGCCTTCTCTGGATTCAGCTCTCTCAGCTACTTCCACACTTCTCTCAGGGGCACACGGTCCATTAGGATCTCGCTCTGTGCCAGTCGGTAGGGTTGCTGCAGGCCAATATGCGTAGACACACGAGACTTTTTCTTCTGCTTCTACTCCCTACAGGCCAGGGGGAGTTTGGGGTTTTTATATCATCTTGATAATAATCAGATGTGTCCAATCACTATATCCCACCCAAAGTACTTGTCGTCAAAATGGCACAAAGGGGAATCAGCCACTCAAGAGGCCGTGTTTGGGCCTCAAGAGGAACCAGACTTCTAAGTCAGAAATCAGGCTAAACTGTACCAGTCTGCATTACAATAAAAAGAGCTAGTAGATGTCTATGTGTCTTTATTTTTGACAAACTGAACATTTTCTGGGCTGGAATTTCGGTTAAGCCCAAGTCTGCTCTCTCATCACTGTCAATTTGTTTTGTCTTCTTGGTTCACTATATTTGGAATCAAGATATTATCTTTTTCTTCCTTACTCTCTTCGATGTTTCCAGAAGTGTTTTATACACGGAAGAATTATGTGACCTGAATTTGAGAGTATCATGAGGTGTAGAAGAAGGAGATACATGATAATTAGTGAGAAACGGACTTACTCAACGTAGTTATACAATGTGAGAAATTCATCCAGTGTGTCAGCCAGGCCCCAGAAGTAAGGTAGGGCACTTTTGAAAGAGAGGACCTATGCCCACGTCTTCATCTTTGTAAGGGCAGACCAGCTGCAACCTCTTTTTATTTTGAGGCAGATTAGCCCTGAGCTCACATCTGCTTCCAATCCTCCTCTTTTTGCAGAGGAAAACTGGCCCTGGGCTAACATCCGTGCCCATCTTCCTCTACTTTATATGTGGGATGCCTGCCACAGCATGGCTTGCCAAGTGGTGCCATGTCTGCACCCAGGATCTGAACCAGTGAACCCCGGGCCGCCAAAGCAGAACGTGCGAACTTAAATGCTGCACCACCAGGCCAGCCCCTGCAGCAACCTCTTTATAAAGGGCTGGCGTTTGGGGTACAGTCTCCACTATGTACTGCTGCCCCAATAACTGGGGCCAGCTCTCCTGCCCTTATAGCCTTCATGGACCCTGAGAATAAATATAATTGAGAAAAGGACCCCAACACAGATGCTTTATAAGGGAAATATATAGATTCTTTTTTCTATTTCAGATAAGATAGGCAAAGTAGACTTTGGCTGTACTTTGAAAGAGTCTTTTCATCTTCAATTATTTATATCCTGTCATTTTTCTCCAAAGAATTCAAGATAAATTCCAAGAGGATCCAAATTGTTGTTTCAGCCTGAATGGTGTGAGAATAGAAATATCTGGTCCCCCTGTTATCTTAACGATATGTTGTCAGAAGTCAGTAGAGCTTCCATTCTTCCCTCTCCCTTGATTGTACATCCCTAGTGGCATAAATTCACCTGTCTATTGAGGAGTCAGGACTCTGACATTAACCCTATTCTTCTCCAGACCCGAAGGAGGATGATGAAGACCTGGCATCTGTAACAGTAAATATAAAAACGCATATTTAGCAAACGTTATGCTTTTTTCTTAAACTACCTTCAAAGCAGTAACAAGATATATCCTGCAGAAAGTTCTTAAGATTCCGTTCTGATTCTTTACTGTCCACGAACATTAACTGAAAGACTGTGTGTTCAGAACTATGATCAGTGCTATATAGATTTAAAGAGAAGCAGAAGGCACGTCACTTTCCGTAGAAAAATCTAGAACCTAATTGAGACAGCCAAGACATATTTATAAGAAATGATTAAGGAAATAAACATCCCATTATGCTGTGATTTCAAATGAATGATCAAATTTCTACTTTGTGGCAGTACAAAAACAAGTGAGTAGAGTTGGATCAGTGAAAGCAGAGGTTAATGAAAGCTGGAGTTCCACAGACCGCCAAGATTGAAAGGGAGGGGCTTAAATGATGCCTGGAATTATGCATTCGAGGTTGGGAGACACAGAAAAGAGGAGTCACTCCAACTCTACCACTGACATAATTGTGGTTTCCCATTTTCAATCACTGATTGATATAAATCTTTAACCGTTTCAATCAATATTTTTACATTACCCCTGTAAACATCTTATCTTTCACTGATTTTTAACACTGATATCTGTCTCACCAATGTCAGAAAAAATAGAAAAACAGCATCATTTCAGCTCAGCCCGAACAAAATTGCAAAACGAAACAAAACAAAATTTCTTACGAAGATATTTTAAAACTCGATAGCTTGAACCAGTAAACTTAGCCCACAGATATTTCCTATCATCAGAGGACCTCTGAAACCACTATCTCCATTCAGAGAAGCAGGGGGGAAAAAAAGACGGTAAAGGACATGCTAGAGTTCCTGCTTTCCAGGAGCTTGCTGTTGTTTTCATCTGCTCAGAGTTCTTCCTGTTTTCTGGATACTCTCAGAAGATTCTTCAGAACTTCAAACTCCCACGCACACACGACATTTGGGGCCTACTTCACAGAACCCTCAGGGGTCTGATAGGTTACGGCGGGTTGCCAATCAAAGCGCTCTGCCCCAGCCCATCTCATTCTCCAGACAAAGAGAGGAACACATCTCAGGCAGGGCTAATGGTGGCTTTATATCATCTCGTGTCCAAGTGTGTCTAGTGTCCAAGAGGTGGATGTGTGACCCAAACTGAGACAATCAGAGTCTTTCCTTGAATTTTCATAAAGAAAGCAGCTCTTTATTATAGAATCAAAAAGTCTTAATATATGAGCCCAAACAAGTTCCCCACTATAAAGAGGTACCTGAGTCAGAAACACAAAAATAGAAGTCTAGACTAGTGTTGGTGGTGGCAGGCAAAGAGAGGAAGCAGAGAGAAAAGTTAAGAGAGACTGCTGATGCTGTTTGAATTCCAAACTCCAGCTCCTGTTATTGAAATATACTCCACTCCTGTTTTCTATGATTTGGTTATATAACCAACACATTTGCTTTTATACTTAAGATATTTTAAGTTAGATTTCTGTCACTTGCAACTGAAATTTTCATAACAGCATTCAAGATGTGTGAAAGAGTTATAGAACAAAATACACATACATAAAATTATGTAATTAAAATTCAATAAAATTTTATAGAAGTGAGAGACGTGTGAGACAGAGTCATAGAAGAAGAAATCATGGAATACTAAATCTTGATCTGAGTTTTGAATGGAAGATAACATTTTACTGGTAAACAGGAATAAAGAAATCTCTCTTTTACTTATGTAAGTGAATGAGCAAAGATGTGGAGGTAGAAAGACTGTCTGAAATACATGTATGAATTTCAACTATACACATGATCTTTGCCTGAGAATGTTGGTTCATTTTGTCATATTACCTGAAAATTCATTAATCGGAGTCTAATTTGGGATAAGGAGGGCTTTTTTTAAAAAAATGTTAGGGTTTTAGTCATTTTACTATGACATAAATTGATGTGGTTATTTCAATTCCTCTATCAACCAAGTTGAAGGAATGGGTGTTTTGATAAAGAGCGAAGAAGCCAAGAAAAATCATGATGTTCTTGAAGAGGAAAAAAGGAGGAGAATTTTCCCTGACAATTATCACTGCTTATCCTAAAGCTACAGTAACTGAGACAGCGAAGTATTTGTACAGCAAAGAAAAATAAGCAGACACGCTTTTGGAATTATCCATTGAGCTAAGCATATTTATTCTTTTTAAACTTTTGATAAATGGAATTCTCTAAATTTGTATTGTACCTCACTTACTTGGAGCAATATTATGTTGTGTCTAATATGGACACAGACAAATGACATTTCTCTTAGGACACAGAACTATGTGAGAAACTCTTGCTTCTACGGCAACAACAAAAAACACAGACATAATAAAAATCACAATTTTCTATGCAACTAGCAAAGAACATTGGTCAAGAAAGGCTCAGTGAATTAAATTCCTGGCAGAATAAGCCCTCCATACATGAGCAGGGAACCACGGTGTCAGCTGCCATTACCGAGAGTGGGCATCTAGTCTAGATAGGAGTGGACAGAGAAAGGCCTTCCATAGTAGAATAGGTATAGGAGAATCATCTAGAGCTTATGCAACAGGGAGGACTGGAGAGACGAAATAGAATCCGAACATAAAACGCATTGCTCTCCCTAACAATTCTCCTCTGCCTCTTCCCAATGCAAACTTAAATTTTGCTCCTCACCAAAAAATCCACGAAAGTGGCTTTGGAGAAAAGCAGAAAGAAATCACAGAGAATCACGTTTAATCATGGACTGTCACATGTGTATCCCAAGCCTTGGTTCGAAAGTATCTGAAACTGCAACCCAATCCATTTTCATCTCAAATACTGACACGATCAAAAGGGTAGCAATATGGAAGTTTGGAGATTCCTCTGATTATGGGCAAAGTCCATCGAATTTAAAGCTACAACCCAACTCTAGTTCAAATCAATTTTAGGAGATAGCTTTCCACCCTAAATGGCAGGTAGAGAAAAACCTTGAACTCTCTGAGAAGTAAACAAAACTAACTAAGGGAAAATTATATCTTAATATCCACTGTTCTTCTATACACAATGTCTAGTATACGATTAAAAGTAACAAAACAGCAAAAAGGCGAGAAAATGTAACTCAAAACAAGAAAAATCCAAGCCAATGGTATAGCTCTCCCTAATGATCTAATTATTATTATTATTTTTTTTATTAATGTTATGATGGATTACAAGCTTGTGAAATTTCAGTTGTACATTTTTGTTAGTCATGTTGTGGGTACACCACTTCCCCCTCCGTACCCTCCCCCCACCCCCCCTTTTCCCTGGTAACCACCAATCAGATCTCCTTCTCAATATACTAATTTCCACCTATGAGTGGAGTCATATAGAGTTCATCTTTCTCTGACTGACTTATTTCGCTTAACATAATGCCCTCGAGGTCCATCCACATTGTTGTGAATGGGCCAATTTCGTCTTTTTTTATGGCTGAGTAGTATTCCATTGTGTATATATACCACATCTTCTTTATCCAATCATCAGTTTCTGGGCATGTAGGCTGGTTCCACGTCTTGGCTATTGTAAATAATGCTGCGATGAACATAGGGGTGCAACGGACTCTTGAGATATCTGATATCAGGTTCTTAGGATAGATACCCAGTAATGGGATGGCTGGGTCATAGAGTATTTCTATTTTTAACTTTTTGAGAAATCTCCATACTGTTTTCCATAGTGGCTGTACCAATTTGCATTCCCACCAACAGTGTATGAGGGTTCCTCTTTCTCCACAACCTCTCCAACATTTGTCGTTCTTGGTTTTGGATGTTTTTGCCAATCTAACGGGGGTAAGGTGATATCTTAGTGTAGTTTTGATTTGCATTTCCCTGATGATTAGCGATGATGAACATCTTTTCATGTGTCTATTGGCCATATTCATATCTTCTTTTGAGAAATGTCTGTTCATGTCCTCTGCCCATTTTTTGATCGGGTTGTTTGTTTTTTTGTTGTTAAGCAGTGTGAGTTCTTTGTATATTATGGAGATTAACCCTTTGTCAGATAAGTGGCTTGTAAATATTTTTTCCCAATTAGTGAGCTTTTTTTTGTTTCAATTCTGTTTTCCCTTGCCTTGAAGAAGCTCTTTAGTCTGATGAAGTCCCATTTGTTTATTCTTTCTATTGTTTCCCTCAACTGAGGAGTTACAGTGTCCGAAAAGATTCTTTTGAAACTGATGTCAAAGAGTGTACTGCCTATATTCTCTTCCAAAAGACTTATTGTCTCAGGCCTAATCTTTAGGTCTTTGATCCATTTTGAGTTTATTTTGGTGTGTGGTGAAAAAGAATGGTCAATTTTCAATCTTTTGCATGTGGCTGTCCAGTTTTCCCAGCACCATTTGTTGAAGAGACTTTCTTTTCTCCATTGTAGGCCCTCTGCTCCTTTGTCGAAGATTAGCTGTCCATAGATGTGTGGTTTTATCTCTGGGCTTTCAATTCTGTTCCATTGATCTGTGGACCTGTTTTTGTACCAGTACCATGCTGTTTTGATCACTGTAGCTTTGTAGTATGTTTTGAAATCGGGGATTGTGATTCCGCCGGCTTTGTTTTTCTTGCTCAAGATTGCTTTAGCAATTCGTGGTCTTTTGTTCCCCCATATGAATTTTAGGATTGTTTGTTCAATTTCTGTGAAGAATGTTCTTGGGATTCTGATTGGGATAGCATTGAATCTGTATATTGCTTTAGGTAGTATGGACATTTTAACTATGTTTATTCTTCCAATCCATGTGCAAGGAATGTTTTTCCATCTCTTTATGTCATCGCCTATTTCTTTCAAGAAAGTCTTGTAGTTTTCATTGTATAGATCCTTCACTTCCTTGGTTAAGTTTATCCCAAGGTATTTTATTCTTTTCATTGCGATTGTGAATGGGATAGAGTTCTTGAGTTCTTTTTCTGTTAGTTTATTGTTAGTGTATAGAAATGCTACTGATTTATGCACGTTAATTTTATACCCTGCTACTTTGCTGTAGTTGTTGATTATTTCTAATAGTTTTTCTGTGGATTCTTTGGGGTTTTCTATGTATAAGATCATGTCGTCTGCAAACAACGCGAGTTTTACTTCTTCGTTACCTATTTGGATTCCTTTTATTTTTTTTTCCTGCCGAATTGCTCTGGCCAGCACCTCCAGTACTATGTTGAATAGGAGTGGTGAAAGTGGGCACCCTTGTCTTGTTCCTGTCCTCAGAGGGATGGCTTTCAGCTTTTGTCCATTGAGTATGATGTTGGCTGTGGGTCTATCATATATGGCCTTTATTATGTTGAGGTACTTTCCTTCTATACCCATTTTACTGAGGGTTTTTATCATAAATGGGTGTTGGATCTTGTCGAATGCTTTCTCTGCGTCTATTGAGATGATCATGTGGTTTTTGTTTTTCATTTTGTTGATGTAGTGTATCACGTTGATTGACTTGCGGATGTTGAACCATCCCTGTGTCCCTGGTATAAATCCCACTTGATCATGGTGTATAATCCTTTTGATGTATTGCTGTAATCGGTTTGCCAAAATTTTGTTGAGGATTTTTGCATCTATGTTCATCAGTGATATCGGCCTGTAGTTCTCCTTCTTTGTGTTGTCCTTGTCAGGTTTGGGGATCAGAGTGATGCTGGCTTCATAGAATGTGTTAGGGAGTTCTCCATCTTTCTCAATTTTCTGGAACAGTTTGAGGAGAATAGGTATTAAGTCTTCTTTGAATGTTTGGTAGAATTCTCCAGAGAAGCCATCTGGTCCTGGACTCTTGTTTTTGGGGAGGTTTTTGATTACCGTTTCTATTTCCTTACTTGTGATTGGTCTATTCAGATTCTCCATTTCTTCCTGATTCAGTTTGGGGAGATTGTAGGAGTCTAGGAATTTGTCCATTTCTTCCAAGTTGTTCAATTTGTTGGCATATAGTTTTTCATAGTATTCTCTTATGATCTCTTGTATTTCATTGGTATCTGTTGTGATTTCTCCTCTGTCATTCCTGATTTTATTAATTTGCGCTTTCTCTCTTCTTTTCTTGGTGAGTCTGGCTAGGGGTTTGTCAATTTTGTTAATTCTTTCGAAGAACCAACTCTTTGTTTCATTGATCCTTTCTATTGTCTTTTTTGTTTCAAAATCGTTTATTTCTGCTCTTATTTTTATTATTTCCCTCCTTCTACTGACTCTGGGCTTTGTTTGTTCTTCTTTTTCTAGTTCCGTTAGGTGTCGTTTGAGGTTGCTTACGTGAGCTTTTTCTTGTTTAGTGAGGTGAGCCTGTATTGCGATGAATTTCCCTCTTAGGACTGCTTTTGCTGCATCCCAAATGATTTGGTATGTCATGTTCTCATTTTCATTTGTCTCCAGATAATATTTGATTTCTTCTTTAATTTCTTCAATGATCCATTGTTTGTTGAGAAGCGTGTTGTTTAGTCTCCACATTTTTGCACCTTTCTCTGCTTTTTTCTTGTAGTTGATTTCTAGTTTAATAGCGTTATGATCAGAAAAGATGCTTGATATTATTTCAACTCTCTTGTATTTATTGATGTTTGCTTTGGTTCCCAAAATATGGTCAATCCTTGAGAATGTTCCATGTGCACTTGAGAAGAATGTGTAACCTGCTGTTTTTGGATGAAGTGTTCTATATATATCTATTAAGTCCATCTGGTCTAATTTTTCATTTAATTCTATTATTTCCTTGTTGATTTTCTGTCTGGATGTTCTGTCCATTGGTGTTAATGGTGTGTTGAGGTCCCCTACTATTATTGTATTGTTGTTGATGTCTTCTTTTAGTTCTATTAAGAGTTGCTTTACAAATTTTGGTGCTCCTGTGTTGGGTGCGTATATATTTATAAGTGTTATGTCTTCTTGGTGGAGAGTCCCTTTTATCATTATATACTGTCCCTCTTTATCTTTCTTTATCTGTTTTGCTTTGAAATCTACCTTGTTTGATATTAGTATAGCGACACCTGCTTTCTTTTGTTCATTATTAGCTTGGAGTATTGTTCTCCATCCCTTCACTCTGAGTCTGTGTTTGTCTTTGGGGCTGAGGTGTGTTTCCTGGAGGCAGCATATTGTTGGATCTTGTTCTTTGATCCATCCTGCCACTCTGTGTCTTTTGATTGGGGAGTTCAATCCATTTACATTTAGAGTGATTATTGAGACGTGGGGGCCTACCACTCCAATTTTGTGTCTTGTTTTCCGGTTTTCTTCAGTTTCCTTTGTTTCTCGTCCCATGGTTTAATCTGTTCTGATGTAGAGCTGCTACTCTCTGTTGTTGTCCTTCTACTTATCTCCTCTGCTCTTGGTTTTGTAGCCCCTTTCCTTTTTTGGATTTTTCAGGAATGAGGGTTTTCCTGAGGATTTCCTGAAGAGGAGGTTTTGTGGCAATGAACTCCCTTAATTTTTGTTTATCTGGGAAAGTTTTTATTTCTCCATCGTTTTTGAAGGATATTTTCGCTGGGTAGAGAATTCTCGGCTGTAGATTTTTGTCCTTCAGATTTTTGAATATATCATTCCACTCTCTTCTAGCCTGTAAAGTTTCTGCTGAGAAATCTGCTGATAGCCTGATGGGGGTTCCTTTGTAGGTTAGTTTCTTTTGCCTGGCTGTCCTTAATATTTTCTCCTTGTCGTTGACTTTTGCTAGCTTCACTACTATATGCCGTGGAGTTGGTCTTCTTGCATTGATAAAGTTTGGAGATCTATTGGCTTCTGTCACCTGAAGATCCATCTCCCTCACCAGATTTGGGAAGTTCTCAGCCATTATTTCTTTGAATAGGTTTTCTGCCCCTTTCTCCTTCTCTTCTCCCTCTGGTATACCTATAATCCTTACGTTGCATCTCCTAATTGTGTCTGATAATTCTCGGAGAGTTTCTTCATTTCTTTTAAGTCTTGCTTCTCTCTCCTCCTCTGCCTGCAACAATTCTATATTGCCATCTTCCAAATTGCTAATTCTTTCCTCCATATTATCGGCCCTACTGTTCAGAGCATCTAGTTTTTTCTTAATCTCCTCTATTGTGTTCTTCATTTCCAATATTTCTGTTTGGTTCTTCTTTATCGTATCAAACTCTTTTGTGACATAGCTCCTGAACTCGTTGAGTTGTCGGTCAGAATTCTCTCTTAACTCATTGAGAATCTTAATGATGGCTGTTTTGAAGTCATCGTCATTTAGGTTATATATCTCATTTTCTTTGGGATTGTTTTCTGTGTATTTGTTGCTTTCTTTCTGTTCTGGAGATTTAATGTATTTTTTCATATTGCTTGCTGTTGTTGATTTGTGCCTCCGCATGGAGATAGAGTTTAGTTGCTCCTTTCACTTGTTTCAGCTGCTGCGGTGGGAGGAGCAGCTGTTTATATTTCACCAACCAGGAACCCTGTCCATAGTTGCTAACTGGGCCTGGGCCCCTCTTCGTAGCCACAGTGGCCCTTTGGATTCCCTCCTCTGCCGTGGGGGCCGTCACAGGGGGGGCTTCAGGCTGCAGGTGCCTACTGTTGCAGCCCACCTAAATGTGCTCTCTCCTTGGGGTCTGCAACGGTGTTATGGGCTTTTCCAACGGCCAGGGGTGGGATCACTTATATTTGTCGCTCTGTTGCTGTCGGCACCCACCAAATCTCACTTGTCCTCTATGGGTCGCAGGAGAGCTATTGGCATCTTCTACAGTCTGTGGTTAGTACACCTAGCTATGCTGCTTTTGCCCTGGGGTCTTCCAGCCTTGTGGCTGGTGGCTGGGTGCCTTCTACTGGTGCTGTGCAGAGGCTTTCCCTAAGGCTGCTGTGAGCCTGTAGGGTTTCCCCCTAGGCTACTAAGCTGGGTCTCTGGAACTCTCTCCAGCCCCAGTCCTCTCTGAGATCTCC
>NC_060282.1:71991695-72073148 GCF_021613505.1 Equus quagga | reverse complement strand
CCCCGGTCCTCTCCGAGATCTCCGGCAATCCCTAGTCCCACGGGGCGGGCAACGGCAGCTGGGAGATCTCCGTGCCCTCCGTGTCTCTCTCTGGGACCCTCCGGGCGCCCCGAGCACCAGGCTGGGTCTCCCCGCCAATGGCGGGGAGAGACTCTCCCCGCGGGCTCAGGTGTGCAACTCCAAAGTTTCCCTCTGCGTTTAGGAGTAATTGCAGGGGGTTTAGGTAGGGTTCTGGTCACCTGTTTCCACCGTCGCTCCTCTGTTGTGTTCTCGCTCCTGCCCTAGATGTGTGTGGATCCTCTGGGGGCGTCCGTTGGAAGAAAGCCGCTTGCGGGTACTAGGCTGCCCATCGGGGTCGGAGCGTTTTCACCTATTTCCACATCCTCCCGGAGGAAAGTCCATCCGCCTTCCGATGTATAGTCGCGTGGGTGTCTCAGACGTCCTGAGATGCTGTCTGGATATCCTTTGTCAAGCGATAAGTGTCCAAATAATTGTAGACTCGAAGGGCGAGAGACAAAGAGGACTACTCATGGCGCCATCTTGGCTCTTCTCCCCCTAATGATCTAATTATTAGAATTAGCAGACAGGATCTTTAAAGCAACTGCCAGAAATATGCTAAGGAATTTTGAGGAAAAGATGGATACAGTCGATGAAAAGATGAAGTATTCCATGAAAGAAGTGAAAATACTAAGAGAATACCAAATGGAAATTTGAAAATGGGTGTATATATATATATATATATACACACATACACACACACATATTATATATATATATACATAAACAATCTAAAATTAAAACTCTATTCTGTGGTTTAATAAGAGATTCAACACTATTAAATGATAATGAAATTGGAACAGGACAATAGAAATTATCCAAATTGAAGTTAAGAAAAAAAATTGACAAAAATGAGCAAGTATCAGAGATCTGTGAGATTTTAAGAGGTATAACATACGTGTAACCGAAATCCCAGAAAGAGAGGAGAGAGAAAATGAGATAGAAAAAGAAATAATTTGTGAGATATTTTACAATTTTTATAGACAACACAGATCCAAGAATCTCAATGAATCTCAAACTGGATAAATACAAAGAAAGTCACATCAAGCCACACCATTGTCAAATTACTGAAAACTAAAGACAAAATTTTAAAAAATATTTAAAACACACAAAGGAAAAAGACACATTTCATACCAAAAGAAAAACAATCATTTTTTCCTCAGAATTGGTGCAAGCCAGAAGATGTGGCATCTTTAAAGTTTTGAAATGGAAAGAACTATTAGTCTAGAATTTAATATTCAGCAAATATTCAAAAGTGAAGTTAAAATAGAGACATTTTAAAATAAATCATCAGGGAATTCATCATCAGTACGCCTGCAATAAAGTGCTAAAAAAAGTTCTTCAGGCCAAAGGGAAATAATACTAGATAGAAAACTGAAAAAAATATATAAAGGAATAAAAGAATGCAATAAGTGATAAAAAAAAAATTTAGTTTTATCTTTCTAACATTTCTTTACAAGACAATTAACTATTTAAAGCAAAAAATGTAACAACGTATTTTGAGTTTTATAAGATATATAAGAGTAAAATATATGGCAACAATAGTCATATGGACTTAAAAGATTACATTAGAAAATAAAATTTTTTTAAAACTTTCTAGAAACTAGAAAACCACAAACAAATTGAACACAAAATAAGTACAAGGACATGCCAAAGACATATCTGATAAAGGACTATTATCCAAAATACACAAAGAATTCTTAAAACTCAACAACAAGAAAACAAATAATCCAGTTAAGAAATGGGCCAAAGACCTAAAAGACACATCACCAAGGAAGATATACAGATGGCATTTAAGCATATGAGAAGATGTTCCACATCATATGTCATCAGGGAAACACAAATTAAAACAACAACGAGATATCACTACACACACCTATTAGAATGGTCAAAATCAAAAACACTGACAACATCAAATGCTGGCCTGGATGTGGAGCAACATGAGCTCTCATACATCGCTGTTGGCAATGCAAAATGGTACGGCCACTTTGGAAGACAATTTGGCAGTTTCTTACAAAACTAACCATACTCCTACCATATGATGCAGTTAAAATTTACCCAAAGGAGTTAAAAACTCACGTCCACACAACAACCTGCACACAGATGTTTATAGCAGCTTTATTCATAACTGCCTAAACTGGAAAGCGACCAAGACACCCTTCAGTAGAGGAATGAATCAGTGAACTGTAGTACTTCCAGACAATGCAGTATTATTCAGCTCTAAAAAGCAATGAACTATCAAGCCATGAAAGACATGGAAGAACCTTAAATGCATATTACTAAAAGAATCCAACCTGAAAAGGCTACATATTATATGATTCCAGCTACGTGACATTCTGGAAAAGACAAAACTGTGGAAACAGTAAAAAGATCAGTGGTTGCCAGCAATTGAGGGCAGGGAATGGGAGGATGAATAGGTGGAGAACAGAGGGTTTTTAGGGCAGTGAAAATGCTTGGTGTGATACTGTAATGATGGATACATGTCATTGTACATTTGTCGGAACCCACAGAGCGTACACCAAGAGTGAACCCTAATGTAAACCATTGACTTCAGGTGATTATGATGTGTCAATGTAGGTTCATCAATTGTAACAAATGTACCACTCTGGTGGAGGATGTTGGTAATAGGAGGAGATTATGCATGCATCCGGGCAGAGAGTATAGAGAAATCTCTGTACCTTTCTCTCAATTTTTCTGTAAACTTTAAACTGCTCTAAAAAAATTCTCTTTAAAAAAATTGGTGTTTACATATCTTTTCTTGCCTTGAGGAAGATGAAATTGCACTTAGAAGTCAGGAATTGAGGAAACCAGTCTTGATCATCTTAGCTATGTGTTACTTCTACCAGGATGATTTGAAAAGTCACGAATTTTAATGTGAACTTATTCACATTAACATTTCTAGATTGAAATGTCGGAGTTGAAAAATAAGTGTTGTTGACTGTTCTAATGTTTTCTTTGGTTATCAGATTGATTGCCTTTTGAATTTGTATCCTCGTCTGACTAAAACTTTGTATTTTGCTTCTATAAGCTTTATTGACTGAAAACTTCACTATTTATAAAATTCACAATGAAAGCATACAGAATGAAAATATTACACATTTGAAAATCAATTCTAAGCAGGGTTTTCACCTGGGTAATATGGATAGACAAGCCTCCATATTTAAGCCAATATTATATTAAATCTCATATACAATAATGCCACGAAAGCCTAGCAAAGCACTCAACTACCAATAAAATTATTGTGGTAGGCAAATGTAATGCTAATCTCACATATTTGTTTTTGAACATCTATTACATTTTAATATCTTCAGACTATTGTTGCCTCTTGGGAAAAATATACCATACGAATTATTTTTCATAGCTCTTAATTTATTTTTCTTTTTCCCTTTTCTTTCTTTCTTTTTTTTTGTTTTGAGGAAGATTAGCCCTGAGCTAACATCCATCACCAATCCTCCTCTTTTTGCTGAGGAAGACTGGCCCTGAGCTAACATCTGTGCCCATCTTCCTCTATTTTATATGCGGGACACCTGCCACGGCATGGCTTGGTAAGCAGTGCATAGGTCCGCACCCAGGATCCAAACTGGTGAACCCTGGGGCTCTAAGCAGAGCGCACAAACTTAACCACTACACCAACAGGCCAGCCCCTCTTTTCTTTTTTTATAAAGATACATTCCTGAGGTGAATTTACACATTTGTTTTGTCTCTGCCCACAAAATCTCACTAAGAATATCTACAATCTTTTTTTTACTGCATGATGGTCATACTAAATTATAAACTTGTTTTTATTTCACTACTTAAAAATAGCTACATTGAGAAGAAAGTCCCTTTTTCTAAAAGATACATTCAGAATATTTGTACAATTACATAAATTAGATATAGTATATGAAAGGATATATATAGGCAGATTTTTTTCCTGCAATTATCTTTCTTTAGAACTACATATAATCTTTCTCTGATCTTTTTATACTTTAGTGGGGTTTAACAATGTTAGCATATGCTCATATATTATTACCTAGATAGTTTTTCATGTTATTTATACAGCTTGGACTATGTTTCTCATATGATTATGAAGCCTGGCATTTGATAGTATATATATATTGGTTGAAAAGTCATATATATAAATATGAGTAATATACAAGGGGATTTGTAAAAAGAGCATCCGTAATTATCCAACTTTAAGCACTAAGTCTATGTGGGGCTGATATTGTAGAAGAGCTATTATCTTGAAAATGTGAAGATGACAATTTACAATAAATAACAAGGGACAATGATATATTTACTGGTACTAGAATAGGAAAAGCTTTATACTTTAAAGAAAAAATAAAAGCAAATATAAATTCATAATGAATTTAAATGGCTTAGACAATCTTTAGGATCATACAAATATTAACTTAGTATAAGAATGATTTATTTTCTTTAATATACCAATTTTCATACAATATTGATAGGAAAATTCAGATGTGTTTCCCTTGGTAGCCACCAGATGGCTATGTGGGCCCTTTCTTGATTCTGAAGTTCAGTTTTGTTTTGTTTTTAACCCTACAAAACCAAAAACTTGAGCAATTCTTTACACAATTTTTTACAAAGTTGGAAATAACTGAAGTGTGACGATATCATGGATATGAATGCAATGATGTGTGTGTGTGTACAATTGTTTCTTCTGATTTCAGTATAAGCAGAGAAGACAAACATGATAGATTTTAAAGACTCCCCAAATCAGAGAATTAAAACATTTAGATATTTAGCTCTCTTCTAGTCCAAACTCTTAATTTTACAGGAGAAGAACTTGAGATCTAAAAGATAAGCATTTCTCCATCTTTGGGGCTTTATTTTCACTGGCAAAGTCAAGTCTAAGTGCATTATTCAGATAATTCAAATGCAGGATTGAGGAAAAGACTTCAAAACTACCTGTAAAATTCCTCTACAAATAAAAAATGAGAAGTTTACTTTTTTAATTATTCAGGAAATTATATTTATACAAATGCTGAAATTTTCACTTTGCTTTCCTTCTGTCAGTGCATTTACAGGGAAAATCAGGCAGAATGGAAGGAAGCCTCCAACATTTTTTAGGGTTAAATCTTAGCATATTTTGCTCTAGAATACAATTGTCTTAAAAATAATTAGCTTTCTGCTACCACAAAAACAGCTAAAATAAGACTGTTGCAACTCTCTCAAGTATTAGAATGTAATGTAATCACTTCTTGGAAAGCATTGTATAATGTCCACAATTTAGCACATCTTTATTTTGCAAAAAAAATAACCTTCATTTTGTTACAGTTTTTCTGAACTATTTCCAAAACATTTTCATTAGTTTGTTTTGATTATGGTTTTGAGTATATCTTTACATTTTTATAAAATTGTGTTTAAAATTGTTACCAATGATACTGAAATGGTTTAGCGTAATCAGCCTTTATTCCCCTTTTTATGGGACAGCATTGTTGTGCGTGCTCACAGTTATGACTCAGAATGAACAAGTTGCCTTGTTCCTGCAAAAATGCTACTATTAGCCAGAGAATGTCAATACTACCTTGCAACAGTCCCATGGCAAAGAGTGGAAGCAGAACTTGGGGAGTGCCAAGGAATGTCTGGGCAATGCCGCTGGAGTCGGGTCAGAGTTTACATACTACAACTCAGATGTGTTAAAATGTGGCAGGATTTATCTTCTGTGTCTGATCTCATCTTTCTCTCAAGTACCCTTTCTCACTGATTAAGGAGAGGGAAAAAAGGAAAAGCAAAATCAAATCTTAATCTTGGCATGCCAATATTTATTCCGGTTGTTAGTGTCTTTTAGATTGTCATTTCAAATTTCTTCCCATCTGGAAGGGTCTTCTTTTCCCTTGTTCTTTACCAAGATGTTATGATACGATACAGGGCAAGGAGTGCCTATCCTCCTAGTTGGAGAGCAAAGGTCTTCTGGTTACCTGGTCTTTTCTCAATCCACACTGTCACGCTGGTGAGGTCCCTGGTGCCTTCATATCACTGAGTATCCTGCAATAGTGTCACTCTGAAAGTCATGGTCCACCAGGCTTCTCAAGATTTCAGTATCCCCTCTGAAAGTCCTTAAGAATGTCTACTGTGTGCCACACAGATGATAGGGAACTGGCCCACACTGCTTAGTGACTTGAAACGTCCGCTTTCACTCTGCTTTGGCTGAACCATGATGTGATGTGCCCTGTGATAGAATCTCTTCTCAGCTTTCCAAATAGAAAGCCGGGCTCGAAAAGAGGCTTTGCTTTCAGTTTCCCCACCGCCTTCCTTGTGTTTTATAATCTCTCATCGGAACATCCCATCTCCTCTTCCAGGGTTGAGTTGAATGGTTGAGTGAAGGGAAAGTAGCTTGTGCATCATGATATCATCTCCTCTAAATCTTCCCAACCCTGTCCCCACACTGAAGGATTATCTTTTCGTTTTGAATTGCAGGGACTTTTCTTACACTGTTCCACCCTCTCTTCCACGGGATTTATAGGAAAACCCTATGCTCAGACTCTCAAGCTTCGCTACCTTTGTAATGGGAAGTTTGGGGAATGGAAAAACGATTTTCTTTCTTTTTTTTTTTGTAAACAGATTTTCTCTTTCCACAGAGCCTAATATTTAAAACTTTCATCTCTCTACGGAAGTATACTTAAGAAGTTGGAGACTCAAAGTTGAGGAATAAGCACTTTTTTAAGGTTCTGTTTACCTTACCTCTGTGAAATAAGGAATTAAAGAATTACATGGGTAGAGAGACATGGAAAACCAGAATCTGTAGGGGGAAAAAACATTGATTTAATATCTCAAATAGACTGCTACTGTTTCATTATTAAGACTAAGTGGTGAAAATTCTCACGCTTAGTCACTATATTCCTAATATTGTTCCATAATTCTCAGCAATAAGCACTGAAGTGGCATAAAATTTGTATTTGATTGCAACTGTATTTTGTTACCTACCCATCTGGCAGGCCGTGAGAAAAGAAGTCTGTCTCGGTAAAAGGTCATTCACTTATTCATTCATATGTTCATTCATTCATTCATTCATTGAGTGCCAGATGACTATGAAAAAGAATGACAACAAAAATAACAATAACAACACAACTCTACTTTTAGCCCAAACATAGTCTTTCTGTACCACACTGTGGTATTTAAAGGAGCCTTCAAGACATTAAAAGGGCAAAATCAGGGCATCCGTTTATGGTTATTTTTTCATGGTGCAGTTAACTTGAGAGAATCTTCTGGAAAAGAAATTGGTTCTGTTGCCCTTGTTATTACTTTTATAATCAGGAAAAGGAGCATCATAAAAAGACATGATTTTGACCTCACCCTGGCCTAGAGTTTGGCAGCTGTAATTAAAAAGTGAATGTACCCAATGTCTTACAGAATAAAGCTCTTTTATAACAAATAACCTTTTGATGGAGAAACCACACTGTTTGTACACCAAAAAGTAATTTTAAGGCTTATCTTGAGTTAATGCCAGGGTAAATAGAAGTTGAAGCTTCTTGTCCTTCTTCTTTCTTTACCAAGGAATCAAAGCAGATCTATTTCAGCATTCTGCTTTTACAAATATTCTACTGTAAATTTTATGCAGTTTGCAAGGCCAAAATCCCTTCCAGTGACATTTTGGAACGAAAATGAAAATTCTGGATCTATGGTTGTGTAGTGAATAGATTTTAACAATCTGTACAGAAGAAGCCTTATTGTGAGGGAAGCCAAATTTAATACCAAAATGTTCCAAAGACTTGTCAACAGTTCATTTAAGGAAACATTAAGGAAACATCTCACTCTTGAAATTTAATTTTGACCCAGTTTATAAAAGTTGGAAAGTCAGAGTATTTATGTTTTAGTTAAGGACGATTTTTTGGAAACCTGAGTTTATCTCTCCTAGCTTAGTGAATGAAACTGTGACTACATTAAAGGTAGGTTTGTTTGGATAGAAATTTCAAACTGGGTACTTCTTAAAAACACTCCAGAGACAAGTTAACACAGAGAAGGAATTTCAACAATCACCAAAAATCAGTTCTAAAAGTGCAGACTCTAATCTTCTAAACATTAATCATTTTATTGTGATAATTAAATGCTAAAAAGATGGATAATTTATAGCTGCACTTTTTGTCACAATAAACACTTCAAACAAACCATCACCAATGAGTATTTATAGATTAAGCTCAACAGAGCTTAAGCAGATCTTCATAAGTTACTTTGTTTAATAATGTCATATGATATCCCCATGCTCTTCATAGTTTACAAAATCCTTTTGTGTGTTTTATCTTATTTGGTCTTACGATGTTATAGGCTGGACTTTTAAAAATTTTGTGTTTATTTTCATTTTACAGATAAGCAAATCACAAGAATTAAGTACCTTGAAAAAGGTTATGTAACTAATCAACGGAAGAACCAGGATATATTCAAGTGCAGGATTTCTGATTCCAAATTCTTTGCAAATACTTAATTTTCCCTTTGGTATAAACATACCACTCTTATTTATAAATGTGTCTTCTCTCTTCTTACCCAATGTTTATAACACTAAGACATCACATTGTTTTGATTAGGTTAGTTGTTTTTAATACACTTCTTCTTAGCCCTTAACCACTCCTATTAATCTCCCATTAGTCTCTCCTATAAATGACATCTCTTACTATGGAGGGCAATTCTGGAAGACAGGAAATGTATCTAGAAGATTTCAAGTTTCTGCTCCGCAGGTAAGAAGCTTGGAAGTCACCAGTTCATCCTAACAATAAGTAAAAAGCTGCACAGACTGAAAAATCAACAACTCGTCTTGGTCCATAAGAGAGGGGAGGGCACAGGGCAAACCACTGCCCAAATATTGGAGAGACAGACTAGTGAATACAGGGAGTCACAGCTGACCACAGGAGAGACTCGCAGGCAGAAACTGCTGCTTGAACCAGTGCCAAGGTAAGACCATCAGAGCTGTAACAGACAAATCACTGAAGGCTCAATGTGGACAACTCTGGAAGTTAGAAACTCCAGGGGGCCCCTACACTTTTGTGAGTCTAAGCTCCAGGAGCCTGATCAGGTTCTCATATCAGAGAAAAATCCCCTCGTATTTCAGGCAGGAGGAGAAAGAGAATCACTTTGATGTGTGCCAGAGCAGTTTGTTCTTATCAAGGTCTACCCTCAGGGGTAACTAGTTTAACCAGCAAGGTATTATCAGAGCCTAACTGACCTGGGAGAAGGAAAACACTCAACTCCAGTTAGCTCCAGCCTTCCATGTGGGAGAAGGGAAATACCCAACTCCAGCGTATTCTAGCTATTCTACTCTACCCAAGGAGGGAGAAAAAAACTGAGAAACACTTGTGAAGTTCAGAGTCCAGAGGCACAGACTCTAAAAGACCTAATCATAGGACTACAGAATGCTTCGCCTCCCTCCCACCTCATCACCACACTACTAAAGGCCTATTGACAGCATTTCATTTTAATCAGTACATCATGTGTGGCTATCAAGGAAAAAATTATAAGGCATATTAAAAGGCAAAAACACAATTTGAAGAAACAGAGCAAGCATTAGAACCAGACATGATAGGGATATTGGAATTAGGAGACTAGGAATATAAAACAATTATGATTTATATGCCAAGGGCTCTAATGGATAAAGTAGACAGAATGCAAGAACACATGAGCAATGTAAACAGAGAAATGGAAATCCTAAGAAAGTACCAAAAAGAAATGTTAGAGATCAAAAATATTATAATAAAAATGAAGCATGCCTTTAATAGGCTTATTACTAGGCTGGACAGAGCTGAGGAAAGAAATCCCTGAGCTAGAGGATCTCTCAATAAAAACTCCCAAAACTGAAAAGTAAAGAGAACAAAGACTGAGAGGGAGCAGAGCAGAATATCCAAGAACCGTGGGACAACCACAAAAGCTATAACACACACATAATGGGAAGACCAGAAGGAAAAGAAAGAGAGAAAGGAACAGAAGATATATTTGAAACAATAATGACTGAGAATGTCCTCAGATTAATGTCAGACACTATACCACAAATCTAGGAAGCTCAAGGAAAATCAAGCAAATAAATGCCAAGAAAACTACACCTAGGTGTATCATTTTCAAACTACAGAAAGTCAAAGATAAGGAAAAAATCCTGAAAGAAGCCAGAAGAAAAAAATCTTTTTACCTATAGAGGAACAAAGATAAAAATTACATCCAACTTCTCATTCAAGCAAGAAGAGAGTGGAGTGAAATAAAGTATTGAAAGAAATAACCCATCATCCTAGAACCTGTACCCTGTAAAATTATCTTTCAAAAGTGGAGGAGATTAAAGACTTTTTCAGGCAAATAAAAATTGAGGGAATTTGTTGAGTAGGCCTATCTTGTGATAAATGTTAAAAGAAGTTCTTTAGAGAGAAAAACAATAGTATAGGTCAGAAACTCAGATGTACATAAAGAAAGGAAGAGCATCAGAGAAGGAATAAGTGACGGTAAAATAAAACTTCTATTTTTCTTATTCTTAGTCGTTCTAACAGATAACAGTTTGTCCAAAATATTAATAGCAACAATGGTTTTGATTAGGTATGCTATGTGTATATCTTATATATAAATACATATTTATACTAAGCTTATATAAAAGTGAAATGAATGACGGAAATGCTACAAGGGACAGGAGGCAGGAATTAGGATTATTTTATCATTATAAAGTACTCACACTTCCCATGAAGTGATATTATGTTATTTGAAAGTGAACTTGGATTAGTTGTAAATTTATATTATAAACTCTAGGGAAACTAAGAAGAAGCATAAAAAAGAAGTATAACCAATATGGTAAGAAAAGAGAAAAAATGGAATCATACAAAATGCTCAATTAAAACCACAAAAGGCAGAAAAAGAGTGGAAGTCGTACAAGGAACAAGGAACAAGGGCAAGAAATATAAAACAGTAAGAAATATGGTAAATATTAATCCTATTATATCAATAATCTCTTTGAAAGTCAATATTATAAATGCACCAATTAAAAGATAGAGATTGTCAGAGTGGATCAAAAAACCAGACCCAACTACATGTTGTTTACAAGAAACTCTCTTTAAATATAAAGACACTTACGTAGGGCTAGCCTGGTGGTGTAGTGGTAAAGTTCACACGCTCCACTTTAGTGACCTGGGTTCATGGGTTCGGATTTCGGGGGCGCACCTATGCACTGCTCATCAAGCCATGCTGTGGTGGTGTCCCATGTACAAAATAGAGGAAGATGGCACAGATGTTAGTTCAGGGCCAATCTTCATCACCAAAAAAAGAAAAAAGCACTAGCACCAAACAACTTAATTCTACAAATGTTTAAGGAATATAAAATTCCAAAATGAGTAAACTATTCCAAAACGAGCAAACAAAAAAGACACAAATAGATGGAGAAAAACACACCATGATAACACTAATCAAAAGAAAGCAGAAGTAGGTGTATTAAGTTCAGATAGAGTAGACTTCAAAGCAAGGAAATTTACCCGGGATAAAGAAGGGCATTAAATAATGATAAATGAGTCAATTCTCCAAGAAGATATAACAATCCTTCACGTATATGCTTGTAGCAATAGAGCATTAAAATATGTGAAGGGAAAACTGATAAAACAGCAATTTTTTTATCATAGTTGGAAACTTCAACGTTCCTCTATTAGAAATGGATAGATCTAGCAGGCAGGAAATTAGTAAGTATATCCATTGGATATAATTGACGTCTATAGACTACTTTATCCAACAACAGGAGAATTGAGATTCTTCTAAAGCTCACATGGAATATTCGCCAAGATAGACTACATTCTGGGCCATTAAACACATCTAAAATTTAAAAACATAGAAATCTTACAATGTCTGCGGTCAGACCACAACAAAATTAAACTAGAAATTCATAACAGAGAGATAACTGGAAAATACCAAGATACATGGAGTTTAACCAACATACTCCTAAAGAACACACGGGTCAGAGAAGAAATCTCAAGAGAAATTCAAAAATATTTTGAAGTGAATGAAAATGAAAATACAGCTTATCAAAATTTGTGTGTTGCAGCATAAGCAGTGATAAGAGGGAAATGTATAGCATTTAATGCATATATTAGAAAATCCTTAAAATTCTAAAATCAATAATCTAACTCTTCAACCTGGAAACTAGAAAAAGAAAAGCAAATTAAGTTCAAGTAAGAAGGAGAAAAGAAATCAGAAGAACTGGAGCAGAAATCAATGAAATTGAAAACAGAAAATTAATAGAGAAAATCAATGAGAGCAAAAGCTGGTTCTTTGAAAACATCAATGACGTCGATAAGCCTCTACCCAGGCTAGCTAAGAAAAAAAGAGGGAGGACACAAATTACTAATATTAAAAATAAAATAAGGGACTTCACTACGGATCATATGGACATTAAAACGATAGTAAACAAATATTATGAATAACTCCATGCCCACAAATCTGATAACCTAGATGAAAAAGACCAGTTCCTTAAAAGACACAATTAACCAAATCTCACATAAAAAGGCATAGACAATCTGAATATGCCAATATGTATTAAAGAAATCGAATCAATAATCAATAACCTTCCAAAACAGAAAGTACTAAGACCAGATGTGTTTACTGGTGAGTCAACCAAACATTGAAGGAAGAAATCATACCGCTTCTCTACAATCTCTTTCAGAGGATAGAAGCAGAGGAAAACTTCCTAATTCATTCAATTGAGGCCACCATTACAGTAACACAAAACCAGACAAAGACATTACAATGAAATGTATCTAGTTTTGATCACATTGAATCTCTGCACCTAGTAAAATGCCTGGCATGTAATAGCTGTTCAATAAATTGCAGCTGAATAAACAAATGAATGAATAAAGGAAAGATAGGTCACTTCTTCCTATGGAAAAAAATAAATAGTGCTTATTTTTTCTGATGTCTGCTCTCAGCTCTAGCAGTGAATTGTGGAACATTGGAAGAGAGACTGCAATATCCGCACCAAAGAATAGTAATTTTTTTACTGTAAAGTTGTGACCTTTCTGCCTTTTTAATGTTAATAGTAAGGTCCATGAGAGCTGGCCTGGAGCTTAAGGCCGTGGAAGGCTGCCTGGTGCTGGGGCTGGCCAAAATCTGGATCTACAGGAGCACATCTGGAGACTGCAAGCCCTGGGCCCAGCCTTGTACTGGGGCAGCCAGAGATCCTGTGTCTGCAGGAGCCAGTCTAGAGGCTAGGTCCACAGGGGTTGGCCTGACTCTAGGGTGGGCTGGGAGCCTGGGTCCATGGGATCCATTCTAGATTCGAGATCCGTGGGAGCCTGCCTGGCACTAGCACAGGCCTGGTGTTGGGGTTTACACTGAGGTTGGGTGCTCACTTCACTCTTCTTCTCCCGTGGGGAGGAGACAAGATCTCTCTCTGCCCTGGGCTGCCTGGGCTTGGGGGAGGGGTGACAGGGATAATGTGAAACTGCCTTTCCTGCCCGCTTTAATGCATCTTCTCTTATTTTTGTGCTCCACCCAGGTGCTGTAATCCCTCACCTGGAATCCTTGGCTCTTGTGAAGGTATTTTTGTGCATGGCTATGTGTTCAAATTGATGTTTCTGGGAGGCAACCAGCCCTAGAAATTCCCATGCTACCATCTTGCTGATGTTGTTTCCACATTACAGGTGCATTTTGCAACAAGCTCACCAGGTGATTTTGAAACACAGTGATTTTTGAGAATAATTGCTCTAAAGAGTAACATCCACAATCCAAGCCGGGTATTTCATGTTCTCGGCCATTGGGATCCATCTTACTTCCATCATCTCATCTCTGCCCTATCTTTTATTTCCCTTCATTTAACCTCTATTCTGTAGGGGAGGAAGACTTTTCCTCTACCTAATGTGGGTTCGTCTGGCCGGAGAACGAATTAAATTCACATGAGACAGAATAGCAAGAGAAAATTAAACAAAGCTTTATGAGGACCATGGCCCAGGGCCTTTCTTCCCGAAGGAAGAAAGGGCACCGAAGAAGTGGGGTGCACAGAGTGGTTACATACCCCCAAACAGGATGTTTCACATATGATTGAAATGTCCCTCCCACAATAGTCACAAGATTGCCCTGTCAGCACAGCACTTGATGGACACAGCAGGTAGTGTGTCTGCTATCTCAGAGGGAGTAGCAGGGGGCAAGCCTATTGTCTCGAGCTGGGTGGTCACAGGTGAGCGCAGCAATCAGTTCCTAGCCTAAGGAAAGATGCTTAGTCCTTAAAGAAATGCCAACGTTGGGAAGAGGAGGGAAGTCAGTTACAGGAGGTTACCAGACTAGCACAATAAACAAAATGCAGATTTAAGTCCTTGCCTTTGGCATTGATTAAGAGTTTCTAGAGAGAAGGTCATCTCCCCTTCCTGGTATAGAGAGGGAGATATCTTTATAGATGGAGAGTTCCTTTACAATGTAAATGTCTCTTACAAAGGGTAAGTAAATTCTGCTTTTCAGTTGCTTTCCTGTCTGCAAACTAACTAGCTTCAAATAATCATCATGCCAAAGAGACATATCTTGGGGTGGCCAAATCCAGGTCCCCACAATTCCAATCAAACCGAATTCCTTGCCATCTCTTGCGTTCACCAAGTTTTTTCCCCCTGAATCTGTGTGTTTGTACATGCAGTTCTGTCTGCCTGAAATGCCTTTTACTTGCTTTTGTGTGGCACAGATGTCTTTCAATTAAATGTACATTTCTGGCACTCTCCAGTACTCAGTATCTCCTAAAGGAGACATAACACAACCATCGTAACTGTTGACTCTGAATGGTTTCCTCACTATACAGGCTTCATAGAGGTTCTCCCTTTTGGAATTAAGTGGATTGTGCAAATTGAATCAAATAGTGTTGCATTTACTCACACACTTTAATTGTATACATGTCACTTTCACACATGAAATTTATCAGACAAACTCAACTATCTGGAAACCAAATAATCAGAAATCAAAAAGAAAAAAACAGAGAAAAAAGAAAAGGACCTCTGAAAGTCACAATAGAGTTAATAACCAAACATTTATAAGCTTTACTTACTGGAAATATATGAACTTATTCTTTCCTAATTTAGACAAAATTTTAATAAAGTCATTTATCCTGTCTCCTAGTACACAACAAATTAGAATCAGAACTTGGAGAAGAGAGCTGAATGAAAGACAGAAGAAAGTAATAGGTTTTGTAAAACTAAATATATAGAGCTAACCACCAGAAAGATGGAAAAAATATTCTAAAGTAGATTTAAGAGCTCAGAAAACTCCCTAATGTCTTAGGGACCTTTAACTTAAGGGAATATATTCCTTACTCTTTAAATCAGTGTTTTCTTCAATATGTGTATGTGCTTAAAAGATATAAATGAATGATTCGCTTCTGCTACAAAGAAGAGCTGAGCGCTATAATTGTATCAGAGAATAGTCAGTGATGTTTATGTTGATGATGCTAATTATTAGGAACTATTTTACTTATATTAAATATCTTCTGTTTATGAAGTCAGGAAACTGTTCAATCATTTAAGAAAGATATCTAATTGAAGTTGTTTAAATAATAATAGTAAAAACTGTAATTCTATGTCAGAATTAGACCTTTCATATCTGTTTTATGTGTTAATCGTCTTACCCACTCGATCACTAAAAGATCCCTCATGGTGTCTGTTAGAGTTCTAAAGGATCAGTAATGGCTCGGGACGTATTAGGCAATCAATGTACACTCTTTATTAACTGCTGGATTGATTAGGGACTCTGAGCACTTCAAAGGTGGATTGAAAATATTAAAAAATGTTATTTAGATCAAGAGAATAAATCCAAATATACTGTTCTGCCTCAACCCTTTCAAATGAATGTGTAACATGTGGTCATGCCCTAAATCCTTTAAGCCAACATCTATGTTTAAAAATACAAGCAAACACTCACCGCCCGTAGCATCCCCATATACGCCAGGCATTGTGATAGTACCAATTCTTACTTTTCCATCTTAATCTTCTTTCTTTTCAACTGACCAGTTTTCTCAGATCATATTTTGTTTCTGTGATTTATCTCCTTTAATTTCCCACTTGTTCTAGACTTTCATTTTTGCCTCCTTTTGAAATATAACTCTCACTTCTGAGACACAGTAGAAATGCAGTAACTTGACTGAGTGGCTTCATGTCTCAGTGTATGTCTAAGTATAAGGCCTTTATCTCCCATACTGGGTGAGAAGCTGTTCACTCCTAAACCTCATGAAACCCACACCAACCCCCTAGCTCCTTCACCGCCCACCACAATCTTCCCCATCTCCGCATCTCTTATGTGACCAAGGAGAGAGATTGGAGAAAGTGGAGTTTTGACTCTGCCTGTTAAACAGAACTTCCCTTAGATACACTTTTCGATACTTAGTCTACAATAGCCACTTAATGGTATAGTTATTATATTAACAACAATAACAGCAAAACAAACAAACAAAAAACCAACCCAAATTATCTATTTACAGCATACTCTTTGCTTAGCATATTGTGTCCTGCATGTAGATTTTTGTGCATTTCTCAATTTCATCTTCACAGTCTTACGGGATGTACTATCTCTATTCCCAAAAGAAGTATCTGAAGTGTAGAGACATTAAGTAATTTCCCAAAGCTCTCAAGGGTCAGTGACAGTTTCGAATCTCGATTTGCTAACTCTAGGATTGTCTTCAATCATCATGCATTGCAAGTTCTATTAGTACCCAGTAAATCAACTTTGTGTTCATTTCTTTATTCTATTTATGATCCGTTCAGTATTAGGCACTGTAGATATAAAGAGTAAAAGAAAGGATAGCTTTCCAAGAAAGGTACAACTTATAATGAAGATAAACTTGTAAATAAACAAGAACAATGTGGGTGATAAAGGTTCTAATGGAAATAACTAGAAGGACTAGAATAAGCTGATGATTAAGAGGACGGAGAGGAAAGGCTCCAGCCTTCTCCTGGGGACAAGGATCTGGGTGCTTATACAAGACATCCCACAGGAGGTCGAAGCTTCGGCTAAGCTTAAGGATAAGGTTGAGATTGTCAGGTCAAAGATGGTGCATCCACCGAAGGACATCTCAATCCCACGCCTTGAAATTGGATTAATTTTAAGAAAGATTAAGGATGAAAAAGTTTAAGTATGTGTATTGCATTCTAATTACAGGAAAGTTAATTTTGTGTTTAGTACATTAATGGTAATATTCCATTAAGAACTATTTTTGGACCTACAGCTAGAATATACAACTATGTACTGCGGGGCTTTGGGGAGAAGAAACAAACAAACAAACAAAAAGAGCTGTTTTTGTGACTCTAAAAAGAGACTGAGTCCACCAACAGCAAATTTTGACGTAGGAACATTTTTGCAACGGGAAGAGTTGTTCTAAACATACCAGAGTTTCAAAGCAATGAAATTTTGTTTTATAATGTATTTAAATATGTTATATTTAGAAAATAAGGATTGGGAAAAATTCTTCGGCACGATGCCAATAAAAAATGATAAAACAATTAATATGCAGATGAGATTTTATGACAAATTTTAATTTTGTAAAGTTTTAACTTGAAACTAGTTTTACAAAATAAAACACATTTATAGTAGAATACTGTAGTAATACGTAAAATTCTATGAACTTATACAGTCATCAAAAAGATTCGTTAGTGATAATGAACCTCAAAAGAGAACTCACGGGTATCCTTATATGGAAAACTCCCTTAGTTAACTCTACACATAGAAAGTCTATCTTTCATTGGGATATATGTGTGGCATTCTAAATAATATAGGAAAAACAAACAGCAGTGCAGTCTTTGTTCTTAAAGAGATTGCAATCTCATTGTTCAGAAAAGACATTCAGGTCTATAAAGATAACATCAACAACAAAATTAGTCAAATATACGCACAGGACGTTACAGAAGGGTGTGATCATTTGAGATCAATGGGTGTGAAAGCCATTACAGAAGAGATAGTATGTGCTCTAGACCTTGAAGATTTGGTGGCATTCAGGTATAAAGAAGGGAGAAAGAACTGCAGACAAAGAAGAGGAAGGACAGCAGTAAATACTCTGTACCAAGCCTGCCCCAACGAGTGGCTTTACCCCTTGCAGACCTTGCTAATAGAGTCCAGCATTCTTCTCCTCTAAACTCAGAGTAGTCCTCCCAATCCGCAATACCAGCCAGTTTCAATCAATCTTGGTTGGCACAGAGGGTGAAGCCAATTTGGCACTGTTAAGAGAATGTGTGCAAAGGTACAGCAGCAAGAAAGGAAATTTGGAATAAGAATGGAGCAGCTTAGTCACAACAGAGTTTTTATAATAACAGTAAGACATGGGAAGAATTGCAGGGATCCCAGATAGCACACTAAGATTTTCTACTTTTTTATATTATATTTATATTTTTATATTGTCAATATACTCTAATTTTTTCTTTAATTATCTCAATATTTGATACAATAATGCTGGCATTATTATTTAGAGCCTTTAATATTTGTGTAGTCTCCGCTCAATATTTTTTAATGGACATTAAAGATAAATATTGGTTAACATAGTTTTTGGTTAACATAGCATAAATGTTTTGCAAACGTTTATTGAGTGTGCACCTTGTGTTGAACACAGGCCAGAGACTAAAGATCTAGCCTTGTGGTACACAAAAGTTTCTGTTCTCACTAAACTAATGATACAGCATTGATCAGCATTAACTAAAGGACTGGATTCTGAGGAGGTGTGTAACAGAGAAAGTACAAGGTATTTCGCTCTTATCTAAACTTCATGAGATTGTTTTATCCTGACATTTATTTATTTATGAATGTTTCCAAAAAGCTTTTAAAATCTCTATGATTTTTCTAATTTTTTACTCGTTTGTTGACATTTCTCTAGTCCCAAAATATATAACCATATCTTATATTGAAAGCTAAATCCATCTTTTTGATCATTATGATAGTACATAAAATTTTGAACACAATAGCTCCTTCTTGTTTAAAAAGTACTAGTATGCTCTATTCCAATTGTGTTCTCTTAATAGGGTGATGATTCCAGCACTTATGAAATACAGTCTGGCTTGGCCTGACTAGAATATTATCTGATATATCAGGACCACTTCCTGGTAACCATGGGCTCAGTGAGTTGGTGTACATTAGGAAGCAATAGTAAGACAACAAATGACAAATGATCGAGCAAAAACTCTCATGTTCCTTTGAAAAAATAGTATGGCAATATACTGGCTTTTCCCACCCTACTTCATGATTTGCCTGTGGTTACAGGATAGACTTTAGGGTATTCCTAAATTTAGAAAAAACTTTTCAGCTTTAAGAGATTAAAGTGAGATTGTGAGTTACCACCTTATTTCCAATGAGCTATCCATATTTCAGAACCATGGTTTAATTTTCACGCATTACTAGACAAAGCAGGCAATACCTTCAGAAATATGAATGTAAGTGAAATCTACAAGCAAACATAGATAGCAAGTGTTTTAGTACCTTACACATCTCTATATGAAATCGCCTTTTGGAATAGATTGAACGTTAAAAACCTGATGCCTTATTATCATGATGAGACAAGAATAGAAAATGGCAGAGGACCGCAGGCAATTTATTTTCATGACAAGCCTGCAATATCATGGAGAATTGTAAACATAAGCCATTCTCATTGCCAGCTCAAGACTGTAATCTAGTCCTCCAAAGATGTCACACCTGGGCCTCAGTTATTTTAAATGACTCATTTCATATTTCTAGATAGTCGTGACCAGTCTAGTTATCAGATCCAACCATTTCAAAGATAAATGAATGTTATTCTTGTCTACTCTATTGAAGAAAATTATGCCAACACAGAATGCTAGGTTTGAATATTTACGAACCATCCAAGCCATGTGAAAAGAATTTAAATGATTTTGTTAAAAGTATCATTTTTCAGTTCACATTTTGATGTGTATATAAATAAGTAAATTCTAGACAAGATGTTATCAAATATGCTTTTTAAAAAATGAGTCAGACATTAGAGATGTTTGTGTGTGAATGTGTGTGTGTGTTTCTGCCTGTGGCATAGAGCTCTTATGACCTCAACTGACTAAATTATATTTGCTGACATGCCAACACAAGGCCAAATACGTGTTAAAAAATGTAAATCAAATGACTTTCTCACATCAGAGACTTAAATACATTTTATAATTCAAAATAAATACATATTCATTACCATATGTGTTCTATAGGAATTATTTAAAAAATCCTCAATTTTAACAAGATAAAGAGTAATCTTAGATTTCAGCAAACCCATTGTTGTGATGTACTGGCTAAAGATATGGACCTTGAACTAACCATACTTATTTTTGTTGTGCTATGTCCTTTGAGAAATACAATTTTAATATTATACAGAGATAAATACTGCTATATTCCTATACATTTCCAGATTCCACTTATTATTACAATTTAATAGGGATGATTAATGAATGAACTGTGATTTCATTTATTTCTGCTTGGTTGATTTACTTGCTCTCTTATTGCCAACTCCGGTGCTTCTTCTCAGTTTAGACAGATGATCCATCAAAAGAAAAATATTTATTGGATTCTTAATATACACTGTGAAGAATTCTGAAAAAGTACGCTTTTAGACAACTGGAGAAGAACACTTGGTACTCTTAGTATGGATAGTAACCTTTTTTTGGAAGACAGACTACTTTTAAAATCTGATGGAGATGGAGATGTTTTCCCTGGAAAAATCCACATTTGAGCATATAACCAAATTTTTCAGGGAATTTCATCGAGTTCATAGATCTCCTAAAATTTAAGAGATGTCCTAGCTATAAAATCCTACAAAAATGATGTTGGATTAGATGTATAACTATTGGTAAGTTGATTAGATTCATCATGCCTCAGTTTCCTCATCTGCATGTTCTGGAAAATTTTAGTGCCTATCTTTTAGGATTGCTGTAAGGATTAACTGAATTAATTTATGTTAAGTAAGTTAATGCTTGGCTCAAACTAGTATTATATATGTGTTTGCTCTTTTTGTGATTGTTGTAAAATGCTTTAGGTAGGCCAAAGGAAAAGGTAAGCCTAGCTTTTGGTAAACCTTACTTTGTGAAGATACTGAATTTAGGCTAGGTCTTCAGATAATTTTGGATTGGCGGAAAGGAGACCCAAGTTTTTTCAAAAACTGTGAATATACTTTCAAAAGTAGGGAAATTGTATGGCATGAATCACTAAAATATATTCAAAATCACAAGTTTCTCTTAATGGAAGCCTGGGTCAGCCAGCAGAAAGGGGAGATGCCCCTGAGAGTGAAGGGCTTTTGAGGTTGTGCTAGGAAGTTTGATGGGGTAAGTCAAAGAGGATCCATGTTTCTATTGCATACTTTCCTGGCTTCAGCCCTCTTTATGTTACTCTGCACAAGTCAAACAAATTGTAACAGTGAGAAACAGAATGTTTAAGCTTAAACTGGATAAACTTCACTAAAACTAGGTGGTGAAGAAAAATTACGATTTCCAAAGCAGCATCAATGAACTCATGGAAAATTTTGCTAAAAATGGTGACATTACACAAAGGAAGGAATGGTGGATTAAAGAAAGAAGAAAATAAATAAAAGATGAAAAATAGAAAAGTAATTTGGCCTTAAAGGTGGAAATATCATGTAAAGATTAAAGTAGTTTGAAGGCACCATGTATAGACTCTGTAACGCTAATGGAATGCATTACATTCCCACGCATTTCATTGTCATGAGGTAATATTTTGAAAACCGTTAATGTCTAATTCTCCTTTTCCTTTGAAATTACCTTCATCTTGGCAAGCCAGAGGTGTTTGCTCATCTACCTAGTAGAGGTAAGTGGAAATGGAGGAGAGTTATAGTTTGCTACAGAAAGAATGAGGTTATGTTCAGTTTTGATATGCAAAATAGAATTCTCTAGCAAGACTACAGCCTAGGGAAGGATTTCTCATGGCTTCTTTTTCTTTCATCCTCCTTTTAGCATACCAGTAAGGAAGCTAGAAGGAAGCAACTCAGAGTTGTCCCACACGGTGGAGAAGATGCATCTTTTGTCTATAACAGCTGGACTAGTTCCAAGGGCATTGGGAAGCTATGACAGATAGGAAAAGAAAGGAAATCCCACCTGCATTTCTGGCCTGAAGAACAGCAAGAAAGAGAAGTGGAGGAGAGAAGAGGATATTTCTCCTGCTTTATCCTGAGATTTTCCAGGATAGATATCTAGCACAGAGAAGATGTGCTAGATAAGGTAAGGGGCATAGTGAGAGTAGAGATCCTGTCCTAGCTTCTTATTTGGGCCCCTAAGAAAGGGCCATATTTCAGACCTCTTCCAGCACATATCAGTGGACTAAGAGGTCATTCATTTCTTGGAGTAGAGTGACTCTTCCTAGGACTGTTTTAATGATCAGACCAGAGTAAGATTTAGATTAGATTGGCCTCTTTTTTTTTTCTTCCTGTTAGCAAATGGGCAGAATCATAGGAAGAAAGCTCAATTACTTAGAGACTAAATAAAAGCTATTACATTAATTTTTTGCACATTTGAATATCAATGTGAGTTAAGTTTTTTACTAACTCTATTTTACACGTTTAATTTAAAATATGAAGCCGAGGAATGTCAAAGAAAAAAAATTCAATGGCAGTTGTTAAAGCACAGTAAGGAAGACTTTATTTAAAGGGAGGTGGTGTTATTGTGATAAGTATAAAGACCACTGCAATGCGATTTTGCAGTGAGGGAGAGATGGGGCTTAACTCCTAAAGTTGCATGGGCAAGTGGGAATTTATAGCCAATGAGCAGGGTGGAGGGTTAGCGGATAGAAGATAACTAAGAGGAAACATCAGCAGTAAGGGGGATTCTGATTTACATAGAAGACAGGCCAGGGTAATCAGACATCCCCCAGGGGATGATGGAAGAGAGGAACTCAATCAAATGTTTTGGGTCATCAGATATCAACGGTGGGGAGTTCCTGCAAAACTGACTTAGCAAGGTTCTTACTAAAACTGAATTTTATGAGGAAGTGCACAGATGGGCCTAGGAGAGGCTTCAGGAGACTGACTAAAGCTTGGTCAAGCAAAGAATCTTTGTTGGAAACCTATAGTCATACATATTACAATTATGGAGTTACTACACTGTTCCACTTCCAACACTGAAATGAAACTGAAGTTCTAAAAGATAAGTGCATTCCATTCGAAGAATTTTCTTTTAGTCCAATATGCTTAAGCACAAGCAAACAGTAATAAAAAATGTCTTTAGTTCTAATTTTAAACCTATTCTACTTCAGTTGTATTAATTATTTTCCTGTAGTAACAAAGAATTGACGACAAAGAATAACGCTATGTTCTATGGTTTTGTTTTTTCCAGATTGTAGCATCTTCTACTTCTGAAGACAATGTATTTAAATGAAATTTTCTCTTACTACTTGTAATGTTCTTTACCTTATGAGTCTCTAGGTAAAGTCTGGAAAATTCTTGGTAGAAAACAATAAAGTCAAAAGCATTTTAAACATATGGAATTTTCCGCAAACAATACCAGAGTAAATTTAGTTCAAGTTATTGGGAGGTGGGAGGAGAAAGCCTCTGAGAAAAAATAAAGATTGTAAATAGGAAGACTGCATATTAACATCCCCAATTCTTAACCAATAATTATACTGAGGGAAATTCTGACTTTGTAAATGTATGAAAATAAATACTGATGATTTGGATTTGGGAAGAATTCCAGAAATGAATGAAGGTTGTTCATACATCCCTTTTTATATAGCATTGCTTTACACATAGTAGGTACTTAAAAAACGTTCGCTGGATGAATCAATTATCCTTGAGAACACCTGGAATCAGTTAGCCTAATAGAGTTACCTGGAATACAAAGTATATTTTTCCAGAGCTGAAGATTTGTCTGTAGCACATTTGAATAATACAGCCGTTTCATTTCCTCCATCTCATTTCCTTTCACCTTCCCTCTTGGCTTTCCCGTAAATGCCTTCATCTGTGCTGACAATTTCCCCGCTGACAACTCGGTGCCAGTGCAGAGGCCTGAGCGGTGGTCCAGGCCCAGACCAATTGCCCCTGGGCATTTCCCTTAAGTAACTTGAACATTCAGTTCTGGAGTTTGGATTTAAGAATATCTGCCAACAATATGCCGACAGTACAATGCGCCTTTGGAGTTTTCTTTCCTTTTTATTGAAGTGATTTTTTTTCATACACTAGTTATATTTTTTTAAGAGTTTGCACTCTTTTCAAACTGTTTCCTAAATGATAGTTTATTTGACGCAACTGAGAAGGAACTCAATGACAAGATGGTAATAATACTTTATTTTAACTCCTGTTGTCCCTCCGGAAGAGCTCCTAATTTAGTTGTTTATGTGTGAATTACTGTACTGAAATTTTGATTAGAGTGTCTGCATACAAAAATACATCTTCTCTCAGCTCCTCAATTTATTAATTGGAGACAGTTTATAGTTGGGGTCAAATAGACGTATTTCTGAATCCTGGCGGTCTTCTATAAAAGTTGTGGTGTGGGCAAGTCAGGGACTTGCTCTGTTTTCATTTCCTTCTTTATAATGAGATTGATACGATTAAAGGAGGTGTTGTGTCCAGCACACCTTGCGTATCTATGAAGGCTAGTTTCACTCGAGAGAGAGTTTCACTTCGACCTCTCACTTCCAACTGAGAGAACCCAGGTTACTCTGTGGTTTTCTTTAGTCTCCAGGTTCCCACAACTCAGTTCTCACAAATTACTCCTTCCTCTCTATCGTTCAGCAGATCTATTGTCATAGACCAAGTTTCTAGTGATCAGAATCAGAGGCAGAGATACGAGTGCTGATGCTTCATTGGGAGGGATACAGAACCGGAAGAGCAGGAGTGACCACAAAGGGGAGTGAGGCAAGGAAGGATGCGAAGCAATGGGAAGCACGTTTCTGTGCTGGATACTATTTTGTGATGGGCTGTGACGATCACAGTGTTGCTTGGCACACAAGACTTTTCTGGGTGGGCTGTATAGACATAATACCTCAGAGTAATTCATGGGAGGTAGGATAAAGGGAGAATTAACTCCACTAACTCTGCCTTCCCATTGGTCAAAATTCAACCCATGGAGGGTTGACGCCTTCGCCTCACTTCTGGGCTGAGATATTTGGCTTCTTTGGAGGCCCCTTGAGAGCCAGATCTCATGACCTGCAGTGCAGTAGTCTTCCTTTCTGGTCTAGAAGTGGTGACAGGAGTTGGTTGACTGGGTGACAGGTGACCTTGAAGGGAAGAGAGCCCAACATCCCAATAGCAAAAACTGGTTGATCCCAGGTAGCCCCCGAATGTCTCTGAGAATGTGCACACGAATCAAAGGACTTACTCAATTAAAATTTACTCTGTGAGTATTCTATTTATAGAAAGTTTCTCTAATTTTAAATTAGGTGCAAAACCCAAGAGAGATCCAAGGTCATCCATTAATAACTTCTCAGTAACTATTTTCCTCTGAAGGACAAGAAAGGTGTACACCTTCACTCCCTTGTACTATTGTTTTCCTTGTGGCATAACTCTGCATGACCTCCACAGTCCCTACACAGAATGCTCAGTTACTGCAGATTCGATTCCCCTTTTCCTCCACCCTTATTAAGTGAAGGAAACAATTATGTGTAGACATAATGCAGCATCTGAAAATAGCTGTGGGCATGTCCCACTATAAGTAGACTTAGCCAAGTGTGCCAATGATGCGAGTGGTAATTTTCTGACTTGAGGTCTTTGCATCTTCCCAGCAATATTGTTGCGCCCTTTCCGAGACTGAGGGAGACTATGCCTTTGTCCACGGCTACATCAGTTGGCAGCCCTTCGGTGATGATTTTCTTCTACTGTGTGCTGTGGGAATTTTCTATTGTTTCCTCAGAAAAGATAAAAGGAATTAATGCATTTGTTTCTTTTCCTTCTTCTTTTTTTAAAGATTGGCACCTGAGCTAAAATCTGTTGCCAATCTTTATTTTTTATTATTATTATTTTTTTCTTCATCTTCTCCCCAAAGCCCCCCCAGTACATAGTTGTATACTGTAGTTATAGGTCCTTCTGGTTGTGCTTATTTCTTCTTTTTACAAAGATTAATAAGGTGCTGGTTTCAAGATAGGCAGAAGATAGTATTAGTCAAAGATAATAGGTAGATAGAAAGGGAAGAAATTGGGTTTTTGAGACGGGGAGGCAGATTCAACTCCTGGTTCTACAACTAACTAGCTATCTGATTGTAAGAACCTTACTTAATCTTTCTGAACTTCTGGCTTTTCATCTGTTAACGATAATAATGCCTCCCTTACAGATTATTATAAAAATACCCAAAAGGCTAATAAATTGTTTCTCACATGGTTAGCTCTTTCTACATGGTATTTAATATTAGAATCATAAATCTTAGAGTTAGTATATATAATTTTCATTTCCCAGTTGGGAAACTGAAATCTGACAAAGGTAGGTGACCGTCCCAAAGCCACACGGTTACTTAGTGACAAAGACTGTTGTATAATCCACTTCTCTTAACAAAATCTGATGTCCTTTTTGCTCTAAACAGTGCCACCTTCATTGTGAGTACTAGCAAGATCATATTTCTGACCTGGAGAAGGATTACGTTTCTCATCGTGATAAGAGCAAATTTTGGTAACCTGATTTTATATCGGGAATTTATATTAGAATCTGCTTTTGTCTAGGACAAAATTTTGTACAAGAGCAAATGCATTAGCAAAGCATAATTTATTTAAGGATCCTATAACTAAGTTCAAAACAACTTGATTTCCCTGATGTATGCTCTGGACTTTAATAATCAAGCATAGTATATTTAAACGTGATTTAATAGCACTTAGTAGCTATATTATTTAATTTATTGTATCATATGTCTGCACAATTTCATCATAATACTGCAAAAGCAAGGCTACTGAATAAGCGCTATGGTTTCATCTACTCCTTTAGTACTAGAAGATAGTTTTCTCATTATTCATATCAATTTCACTTTATACTATGACAATTTTGAAATAAAATGCCATTTCTTACTTTCCTGTGTGTAAATGCCTATTTATATCCCGTCCAAAATAATCAAGATGAAATAGTGCTTAGTATAAAAGTCCTTTCATTTTTAGAAGAAATGGATTTGTAGAATGAGGGTCCAAGCTGAGACCACAGCACTTCGCATGTGATGGCCTCATGGCTTTCTTAAAAATACTTCTGACAGAGTCAATTTTGTTAAAAAAAAAAGTCCTGCTAAAGTAACTTCACTTCTGAAAAAGTACTAGTGGTTTCAAGGTACAGACCTCATGGTGAATGAAGCTTTTAGGCATAATGTTTTTTTCCAGTGGTGAAATATTTAAAGTGGGATTCCGACAGTCACTGGCGTGTCCGGTACGACTGGATCTTCTTACAGTAATCGGGCGCTGCAACTTTGAGTAAGTCGCTTAGACTCTCTGAGCCTCTGGTTCCTTTTCTCTCTAATCACCAACAGTAATCGCTGCCAAAGAATAACGAGATATATAAACTTCTGTCATCCCTGGTAGAAAGCTATGTCGAATTCATTTTTATTCCTGGGCCTTGCTCCATCAGTTTCATCCTCTTTGTCCAGGAACTTCAGCATGCCTCTTTGCCTTATCCCCTTCAATCAATTCATCAAACCTTGATCCTAGTCTCATCATTATTCCTCCACTGGCCATAACTCTCTCTTTTCCCCTGAAAAGTGAATTTTCTCGAAAGCGTTTTCTCACCTTTGATGTTACCATTTGGAGAGCAGAGAATGTTAGAAAAGCTGCAGCTTGCTTAGTGTGCCTGGAGAAGTGTGGACAGATAAAGTGAAGCTAAAAGCATCATCAGGACGATTTCCAGTTTCCAGTCTAGCCTGTAAGGAGCTGGCAAGGTGTCACTCTGTTCTAACAACAACAAGTAAAAAGCTGACAAACCAACACCTCTTCTTAGATCTGTCAGAGAAGTGAGGTCAAAGGGCAAACTGCCATCCCAGAATCGGAGAGACAGACAGGCGAACACAGAATGGCAACTTACTAGGGCAGAAACCCTCTGAGAAACACCTCCACAGGAGCCAGGGCCGGGGTGGGAAAATGTGAATTTTAATTGACAAATTCCTGGAGGCTCAGAGTAGATAGGTCTGAGAATTAAAAACTCCAGGGGGAGCCCAGTCTCAGGGGCCCCCACACTTAATGTGAGTTTGACCTCCAGGAGTTTCACCAGATTCTCACAGTGCATGTCAGAGAAGAATCCCCTTCTGCTTCTGGCAGAAGGAGGGAAAAGCAATCATTTTGAAATATGCCACACCATTCTGTTCTTTTTAAAAAATTAGGGTAGAAGTTTATTTCTTGTTTACAAAACAGCCCAGAGGTGAGTGGCTCAGGTCTGGTAGGGCAGCTCTGTCACCATCACCCTTGGCCTCTGTGTCTAGTACCAAAGTGGCTGCTCTAGCTCCCACCATCAAATCTGCATCCCACTGAACAAGGAGCATACATGCTCATTCCTTTTTTTCCCTCAGATTTAGTGAAGTATAGTTGACAAATAAAAATTCTATATATTTAAGGTATACAACATGATGTTTTGATATATGTATACATTGTGAAATGATTACCACAATCAAGTGATTAACATATCCATCACTTTATTTCGTCACCATTTTTATTTATTTATTTAAGCTTATTTATTGTTTTTCAATTTTTTTTATGAGGAAGATTGGCCCTGAGCTAACATCTGTTGCCAATCTTCCTCTTTTTGCTTGAAGAAGATTGTCGCTGACTAACATCTGTGCTGTTCTTTCTTACTTTATGTAGGATGCTGCATGGCTTGATGAGTGGTGCTAGGTCTGTGCCCAGGATCTGAACCTGTGAACCCTGGACTGCTAAAGCGGAGCACATGAACTTAACCACTACACCACCAGGCCAGCCCCACCATTTTTTTTTTTTTTAATAGTGACCAAACTTGAGATCTGCTCTCAAAAAATCTGAAGTGTATAATACATTATTATTGTATAAAATATATTGTATATAGTAAAGTATATAATGTATTTTTGTGTGTATGGTAAGAACACCTGAGATGTACGGTTAGCAAATTTAAAATATATAATACATTCTTCTTATTATTCTTATTATTGAATATGGCATATTGTATATTGTATAGTACATAATATATTGTATATTGTATATAGTCACCATGCTGTACGTTAGGTCTCCAGAATTTGCTCATCTTATAACTGAAAGTCTGCATCCTTTGACCAACATCTCTCCATTTCCCCCATCCTTATCCCTTAGTATTCACCATTCTACTCTCTAGTACTGTGAGTTGAAGTTTTTTAGGTTCTACATATAAGTGAGATCATGCAGTTTGTCTTTCTCGATCTGGCTTGTTTCACTTTGCACAATGTCTTCCAGCTTCTTAACAAGGCTTGCACTCAGCAGAAACTATTTTACGGTAGTCTAAACTATTGGGGTTTTACCACAACCTAGCTCTACCATAAGGAAGAGAAATACCCAACTTCAGCCAGCTCTAGCCTTCCACATGGGGGGAGAGGACTAGTCAACTCCAGCACCCCCTAGCCATCATGTCCTACATAAGCAGGGGGGAGGGGAGGAGGGGTAAGAAAGAAACACTTGTGAAGTTCACAGTCAAGAGGCACAGGTTCATGGAAAGACTGAGATCCAACTGTGGGACTATAGAATGCTTCTTCTCCCCCACACCTTATCACCACGTTGCTAAAGGCCTATTTACCACAGTTTCTTTTACCCAGCACATCATGTGTGGCTATCAAGAAAAAATTACAAGACATACTAAAAGGCAAAAAATACAATTTGAAGAGACAGAATAAGCATCAGAACCATATTCAGATATGCAAGGCTATTGGAATTATGAGATGAGGAATAAAAAACAATAATGATTAATATGATAAAGACTCTAATGGATAAAGTAGACAGCATGCAAGAGCAGACAGACAACGTAAGCAGAAAGATGGAAATTCTAAGAACAAAATAAAAAGAAATGCTAGAGATGAAAAACATGGTAACAGAAATGAAGAATGCTTTTGATAGGCTCATTAGTAGACTGGACATGGCTGAAGACAGAACTTCTAAGCTTGAGGATATCTCAACAGAAACCTCCAAAACTAAAAAGCGAAGAGGATAAAGACCGAAACAACCAGAACAGAATATCCAAGAAATGTGAGAAAACTATAAAAGGTATAACATACGTGTCATGGGAATACCAGAAGGAGGAGAAAGAGAGAAAGGAGTAGTCAAAATATTTGAAGCAATAATGACTGAGAATGTCCCCTAATTAATGTTAGACACCAAACCACGAATCCTGGAAGCTCAGAGAATACCAAGCAAGATAAACGCCAAAAAAACTACACTGAGGCATATCATATTCAAACTACAGAAAATCAAAGATAAGGAAAATATCCTGAAAGAATCTAGAGGAAAAAGCATCTTACCTATAGAGGAACAAAGACAAGAATTACACACGACATCTCCTCAGAAACCACACAAGCAAGAAGAGAGTGGAGTGAAATATTTACTGTGTTGAGAGAAAAAACCCACCAACCTAGAATGTGTACCCTGTGAAATTATCCTTCAGAAGTGAAGGAGAAATAAAGACTTTCTCAGACAAACGAAAATTGTGGGAATTTGTTACCAGTGGACCTGCGTTGCAAGAAATGTTAAAAGAAATTCTTCAGAAAGAGGGAAAATGATATAGATTAGAAACTTCGATCTGTGTAAACAAGGAATAAGTGAAGGTAAAACAAAAATTTTTCTTTTTATTATTCTTAGTGCTTTAACAGCTAACAGTTTGTTTATTTAAATTTTTTTCAATCTTATTTATTTTTTATTGAGTTAATTGACATTGTGTAAGTTTAAAGTACATAATTTGATTTGACACATTTGTATATTACAATATGATTATCACTGCGTCATTAGCTACCACCTCTATCATGTCTCATAATTGTTTCTTTTTTGTGGTGAGAAGAATTAAGATCTAGTTTCTTAGCAACTTTGAAGTTTATAAGACAATATTGTTGACTCTAATTACTACACTGTGCATTAGATCTCTAGAACTTATCTACTAGTTGCAAATTTGTATCCTTTAATAACACCTCCCCAATTCCCCTGCCCTAGTATAGTAACATAAATTCTTCTGCAAAGAGGAAATGAATAAACATCCCGAATTTTCCAGCATTGTATTTGAAGAAACTTTCCTTGTCCTTCTACGAAAGAAATTTGATATATGGCTCTGTTGAATTGTCTGGATGAATAGTTATTGGGTTGAGAATAACAGACTATATGAATGAATGCATTTAAAAAAATGAGTTCCTCATGAGCTGACATTCAGCAATAAAGAAATTAGAGATATTAAAAGAGGCCTTACAGAAATAACTGAAAAAATTATCACAGCCCCAAACGATTGGGAATACCTATCTTAGTTATCTTCCTTGCGCTGAAGCTTTCTATTTCTAATTTAAAACCACAATATGAAAGAGAATTAAAGCAAATTGTTTTAAAATGAGTGAATAAATTATTCACAAAGATAAATAGCCAAAGTAAAAAAAGACTGCAATTGGTGGGAGATAGGGTTGAAATTTGAAGAATAAGATAGATAAGACACATAAGGTAATTATAAATTTATCTTAGTCCTATAAGCAAATGGAACCCAATTGGAGAATTCACTTCCTCTCTTCATTGTTCTTTGTTATAAAAAAATAACAAAAGAAATTAATTCTTGTTGTTAAGTTAAAATAAACAGAAGCATATAAGATAAAATATGAAAGATTTCTTTCACTTTCCTCACAACTCACCTAATTAAGACAAAAGTAGTAAATTGTTTGGTTTGAACTATTCCAGAAGTTTTTCCTATAAATCCATATATAATTTGTGATATACATTACTCTGCAACTATTTTTTTTATTTGAACAGAATTTCACCAATATCTTTTCATGTCTGTACTCACGGGTCTTCTACATTCTTTGTAAACACAGTGTAATACTCCACAGGGTAGATAGACGGTAATTTGTTGATACACATCTATTTGATTCCACTATTTTGCATAGTCTTTAATTTTTCATTTTGAAATAATATCAGACTAACTAACCAAATTTACAAAGCTTCCATAAATTTTAGCATTTTCTCTAACCATGGTGCAATAATCATAATTAGCAAATTAAATCAACATACCACTAGTAACCAGTCAAGAAACTTCACTTGAATGTTTTCAAATTGAATTTGAATTGAATTAGTGGAATTTACTAATGCCCTTTTTAGTGATTCATACCTAATCCAGGATCACACATTGTGTCTAGTTGTCACGTCTCCTTAGTTGCCTCCATTCTGGCACAGTACTGCAACCTCATTCGTCTTTCATGCGTTGAGCACTTTTGAAGATTATTGGCTGTTTATTTTATAGAATGTTCCTCAACCTAAGTTTATGGTTTTTCTTGATGAACACAGGGTGCATATATCTTTTCAAATAAGTGTTTTTGGGTTTTTTTTGGATAAAGACCAGAGGTGGAATTGCTGGATCATATGGTAGTTCTATTTTTAATTTTTTTTAAAGATTTTATTTTTCCTTTTTCTCCCCAAATCCCCCCAGTACATAGTTGCGTATATTTTTTAGTTGTGGGTGCCTCCAGTTGTGGCATGTGGGACACCACCTCAGCGTGGCCTGATGAGCAGTGCCATGTCCACACCCAGAATCCAAACTGGCGAAACCCTGGGCCACTGCAGCAGAGCGCACGAACTTAACCACTCAGCCATGGGGCCGGCCCCTACTTTTAATTTTTTGGGGAACCTCCATCCTGTTTTCCATAATGGCTGCACCAATGTACATTCCCACCAACGGTGCACAAGGGTTCCCTTTTCTCCACATCCTCACCAACACTTGTTATTTCTTGTTTTTTTGTTTGTTTTGTGAGGAAAATTGGCCCTGAACCTGTGAACCCTGGACCACTGAAGGGGAGCGTGCTAACTTAACCATACGCCACTGGGCCAGCCCTTTTTGTAACTTTTTTTCTGATAATAGCCATTCTAAAAGGTGTGGCGTGATATCTCATTGTGGTTTTGATTTGAGTTTCCCTGACAATTAATGATGCTGAGCATCTGCATATCTTTTTTGAAAAAATGTCTATTTAGATCTCCTGGCCATTTTTCAATTGGATTGTTGTGGGGTTTTTTGGGTTTTTTTTTTTTTTTTTTTTGCTATTGAATTGTATGAGTTCTTTATATATTTTGGATATTAACCCTTTATCATATATATGATTGGCAAATATTTTCTCCCATTCGGTATGTTGCCTTTTCATTTTGTTTGTGGTTTCCTTTGCTGTGCAGAAGCTTTTTAGTTTGATTTAGTCCCACTTCTTTATTTTTGCTTTTATTGCCTTTGCTTTTGGTGTCAAATTCAAAAAGTCATTGCCAAGACCGCTGTCAAGGAGAGTACTGCCTAAGTTTTCTTCTAGGAGTTTTATGTTTTCAGATCTTATGTTCAAGTCTTTGATCAAAATTTCAGATTTACAAAATAGTTGCAAAGATAGTCCAGAGAGTTCCCATATACCTCACATCCAGTTTCCCCTCTTGTTAATATCTTACATTACTATGGTACCTTTATTACCTAACTAATCAATATTGATACATTATTATTATGTAAATTCCAAACTTAATTGGAATTTCATGAGTTTCTTGTGTATGTGCTGTTTTTATTCCAGTATCCCAACTATGACTAGTAGACAATTTATTTTAAATTAATGTGTTGCTATTGCTGCATTCAGTTCTTTTAACAAAACACTACCCTGAGGCCGACTTGCAAGCATGAGCAAGCCAGTGTGGCTTTATGTAGATGATACTAGGACATGACAATCGAATCCTCTCTGTAATTCTCTTGCTTTACGGTCAGACTAAAAGTCAATTACATTTAGATTTTAACTGATTTTTCTAGAAGACAACAAGTTTGTTTAAAGGTGTTAGGATGCACCTAAAGCTATTGAACATGAACAACTAAATCTGGAGTCAGAAAATACACCGGGAAAGCCACTTCTGCAGACCTCGAGCCATTCTGCTTTCTTTCATGCTGTGGTTGCTCAAAGGTCTGGACAGGTCTGTAAGTACAAGTGTGACTTCTGTTGCCCTCGGAGTTTTGGCAAATAATGTGAGATGCTCATGAATATCAAATATCATAGTTTGAGTGCTAAAACTAAGAATCAGAAAAATCTGAAAACTGCCTTGGCCCAGTGAATGATAACTCATCTATACGTCTGCCTTCAGCAGCGGGGACTAGAAGTACTCGTTCTGACACTCGTCATATACTAAACAGCCCTCAGCAGAACAGAATGGCTGAATTGTTCAATTAGTTTTTCAACACTGATCCAATTCACCTGTGGTCCCGTAGCCAGAGCCTAGGAAAACATTTCCCTGTGGGTGAACGTTCAGAGTAATAGAATATTTAAAAATAAAAAAAAAAATTAAGTAAATTTCCACAGACTTTTCTTTCAACAGTCTTCAGATATCTAACTGCTTTTGATTCTAATGACGTCTTTAGGAGTATAACAGAAAGTATACTGTTTGGGTATTAAATTGTTTAGTGAGACATAAAACAATTTATTCTTTCATTCAAATATATATAGAGCTTCTGCTATGGGCAGGCTACTGTACCAAGCCGTGGGGATAAAATGGGTGAATTGCCACAAGAAAAAGACAGAGCATCTGCCCTCATGAAGCCTGTTTTCTGGTGAGGGACAGTCTTTGGTCAAACAGAGAGATGCATATACCATTTGTGTGTCTGAGAAGAGCATCACAAAACTTTGAGAGGGCACAATTGCTTCTTGCTTTCAATCTAAATAATTATTATGGTCATTCCAGTATGTTATAGGTTTCACTTAAAAACATTTATGAATTCAATATTCCCATATATATTTTATTCTTTTTGTATCCATTTACAATTTCAACATTCACAAAAACTTTTCTTGTGGCAATGAGCTGCTTAATTAGCTGCCATAAATTTTCAAAGGATGCTTCGTAGTTACAATGTAGGAGAGTTTAACGAGCATGTCAGTGCTTACCCTATAGACAAGTATTATATCCTGGTTGCATGTCTTTCTAAACTTAGAATATGGTGAAGAAATATTAGGTGACATTGCAGGTCATGTAGCAGATAAGTATATAATTAGAAGCGTTCAACAGTCGTAACAAAATCTAGCCAAATCTTGCATATCTGTGCTGGCTACGTACATTTTGGCATGCTTTATTTCGATCCCTCCACTGATAAAGAAAATATTTTTAAAAGCATTGTGGGATTGGATTAAAAGTTGAATACATTTTTGAAAAGTGCGTTTTTTCAGTGTATAAAATTCTGTTAGTAGAAAAATGTGGCTGATAGATTAATAATATAAACACGCTATTTTGGAAATCGTTGAACACAGAATGACTGATATGTGAGAATATAACAATTTCAAAAATTTTGAGTTTTTATAATGATTTTTTAAAATGTATAGATTTATTTAATACTGCTTCCCATCAACACTTCTTAATTTCATCCCCATTAAAAATTTTACACCTTCAATCCATAAAATGATGAATTATATTTTATCTCTTAAACTATATCTTGAAGAAGTTGAAATGATATAAATGAGAAAATTAAATATAGTAGTAACACATTTAAAATACCAGAAATCTGAGAATTTAGTGTCCCCAAATACTCAGAATTTAATATGAAAAGAAAACACTAAAGGATACCTGATAAACAGCCCAGGGATTTATACAGATGCAAACTAATTCCTCTATTCATTTTTTGGCATAGCAACATTAGATCAATCTGTCTACATATTATGCAGCTACCACAGACCTTAGGAGCTCAAGCACTTTAAGAATGTTTGTAAATAATTTAAAATCTTTGAAAACAACCAATCCACATATGATCACGTAACTTGTATGGTTTAATTAAAGCATTTCTTACTCTCAAAAACAAGAGTTTTTAACAGGCTTGGTGTCTTGGCATCGTCCCTAGAGTTATACAGAATCAGTTCTTTGCCTCACAAAGTGAGAAGTGAGCATAGGAAAAAGACATGAGAACAAATATGAATAAACATGAGAATCACTACATTGAACAAATATATCATCTGAACACCTTAGTCTGAAGTCGTCTTTTTCCAAAATTCCCTCAAGACTGCTCACAACAGGCTTGCTTTCTTCATCACTGTGGCCTCTGTCATCACCGTGGAAGTCTGACTTCATCTCCACTCTGTTCCATTTTCATTCCTTGTTACCGGTCCTGTATCGACCTCTTCCTGCAGGCCAGCTATCTACCTCTTTCCACTGGTATCTTGGTGCTGCGAGTTGGCTTAAGTTGAAGTGCAATCTCTTACATTATTAACCTCACTGCAAATGTTTTTTCTTCTAATTTTGTTAAACTAAAGCTGATCTTACCTCCCACACATCCTGCATTCCTCGAAAACCTAAGCAAATGACACATTCTCTTTTCGTCCGCTCCACTTCCTGCTTGACAAGTCCTAGAGAAATGCTCAGATCAACACTGGCCTCCATTCTACCAGTTGCTTTCAGATCATTGCCGTTTCTTGAATTCAGAAGCGATGTTGACGAATGCAAATCTCCTTCCTCTAAGCCTGTGATGGCCTGTGAAGTGCTGCTGCAGAAAGTTGAGGAACCATAGGAATGTACTCCACCACGGCCTCATGGAGCCAACAGGCATTCTGGGCCCTTGTGGTTCTCGCTCTCTGGGGGTCCTCATGCTGCTGCTGCAGAACACTTGTCCCTTCTCCTTCTGACCAGATGGTGTAAGTAGATGACATAACTTTTTAATTTATTCAGAGGCATTCTGCAACTCTCCTCTTTCCTCTGAAACAAAAATTTTTACCTTCACTTTTCTGCTTTTCCTCCAGTCTCAGAGGAGAATGAATACTTATTTTTTAAGCCCAACTATGCTACTTATGATCACAATCAATTGCCTCCTTTTCTTTCCAGAACGTATCCTAAAAACTATCAAAGTCTTATTTGCTATCACTCCTCAATGTAAAAATAGTCCCAAATTCTTTTCTTAAAAAAATTATTTAATTTTTCTTTTCAGGTCTTTCAGTACATTCAAGGAATCATATCTTTGAAAAAAGAGAGTTTGAATTCATTGCCTTAACACTCACTCTCTCCTCAAGCTTTTTTTTTTTCCAAGGGAAGATTTGCCTTAAGCTAACATCTGTTGCCAATCTTCCTCCTTTTTTCTTCCTTTTCTCCCTAAAAGCCCCAGTACATAGTTGTGTATAGTTGCAAGTTCTGGTTCTTCTATGTGAGGCACAGCCACAGCATGACTACTGACAGACAAGTGGTGTGGTTCCACGCTCAGGAACCAAACTAGGCTGCTGAAGCAGAGTGCAACGAACTTTAACCGCTAGGCCATCAGGGCTGGCTCATTGCTCCTCAAGCTTTCAAAATGTGGTTTCTATTTCCTTTTAAAACTACCTCTTGATGATGCCAATGACGACATAATCATGAAAGCCAGCAGCCTCCCTTTTGCTTTCATGCTTTGTTACCTTTCTTTAGCCCTTGCAGGACATTTGGTCCTGTCTAAAGCGCCCATAAAACATTTGGTCCATTAGATATCTAGTCTATGCCAAAAGGTCCTCGATATCTGGTCATCTTTGGTCCTGTCCAAAACATCCATGGAAACATTGGGTCCATGCCAAGTGATCCTTGATATTTGGTCCTGTCCAAAACCATTTGGCATGGACCAAATATGCTCATGGAAGCTCTGGACAGAGCCAAATATCCAGGACATTTTGACATGGACCAGATGTGTGATAGACCAAATGTCTTGTGGACATTTTGGGCAGGACTAAAAGCATGTCTTGTGTCATTTTTGTCAATGATAGACCACATATATGATGGTGGTCCTATAAGATTAGTACGGTATAGCCTAGGCGTGTAGTAGGCTATACCACCCTGGTTTGTGAGTACACTCTATGATGTTTGCAAGATGATGAAACTGCTTAACAATGCATTTCTCAAAACATATCCCCATCATTAAATGATGCATGACTGTTTCAAGGACCTTTTGACATGGTCTGCTAGTCTTCTTTAGCAGCTAACATTTTTCAGCACCCCAGTGCTTTGCAATGTCTTACTCAGTCCTAATTCCTTCATTCAACAATATTTTCTGAGGTCTAGCATGTGGCTGACCCTGTCCAAGTGCTGTGGACATACAGCAAACAAAACAGACCAAAAACTTGCCTTTGTGGAGCAGATGCTATGAGATAAGTAAGTTATATAGTATATCAAAAGTGATAAGGACTATGTAGAAAAACAAAGGAAAGAGATAGAGAGGGAGGGCTAAATGGATACAGTCCATAATTTCCTCAACAGTGTTTCAGAAAAGCCTCATTGAGAAGGTGCCATTTGAGCAATGATTTAAAGGAAGTGAGGGGTGAAGGCTATGGGAATCTGGGGAAAAAACCCTCCAAGGAGGAAAAAAATCCAGTGCCAAATTGAGACAAGAGCCTAGAGGAAAGTGTGGCTGATGCAGAGTGAGCTAGAGAGAGGGGAGCATGACATGAGGTCGGAAAGGTGGAAAAAGTGATGCAGATCATTTATTAGAGGTGCTGGCTACACAGACAGGGCTCACCTGGAGGGGACAATTCAATTCTGTTCTCAATAAATAGGATCAATGTTTATATATACATACATATATACTTATGTACTTATATATACATATATACTTATTTATGTAGACTTTTATATGTATATACTTATATATACTATGATAAATAGGAGTTGTACTTATATATATATATACATTTATATGTACTTATATATATTTATAAAGTATATATACACTTATTTATATATACTTATACATACTCTAATAAATAGGCCTATACTGGAAAGAGAGACTAGCATGTACAATGTGTCAACATGTGATGTGTCAGGGAACCAAAAATAGCTTCAGGTAACTGGAGCTAGAGCCCTCGAGAGGAAGAGAAGAGAATGGGAAAAGAAGTAATGAGCCCCATCATGAAGAGATATGAGTGCAGGGGTAAGATAGCTGAATTTCAATCTTCAGCCAACGAGGAGTCATAAAAGCATTAGATAAGGAGAGTGGCATCAACGATATGGAGAAAGAAGTCTGAACCACATGTCAAGGCTCTACTGAGGGCAAAGAATTTCCCGCCCTCTTGGATTTCCTAAGCATCCTTCGCCAGCCTCCCTACGACGTTCCCCAATTGCCACACCCCCCTCAGACAGTTTGCTCCAGTCATGCAGCACACCTTGCTGGCTCTGTTGTTTCCCTCCACTGTCTTGTATTGGTTATTAAGCTGTTGTCTCTCATAGCCTTCTACATTCTGTTTTGTGATTCTGGAGGTGGAACTTGGCAAATTGGATTTTTATTTGCCAGCTGTCTCCTATTAGGTCCTGACAATGAGGAGAGATTGGAAGGCAGAGGGTGGGAGTCGAGGTGGAGAAGGGAAATGTTCCTTCCTTTTTTGCTTGCTATTCCTGTCAGTATCAGCTCAAGAATGACTCTTCCTGCCCCTCAGGCAGCAGCAGTTGGTTCCAGTAGTGATTACAATTTCAATTCCAGTAGTAGTTACAATTGCCACTTCCTTTTTCCTTTGTTTTACATCCTAAACAGCCATATTAGAGATATTAGCACCAGCCACCTGGTGCCCAGCTCCTCAGAGGTATGGGTTCAGCTCCATGGGGCTCCTCTTCAGAGTTCCTGAGGTACCAGCATCACCTGGACAGCACCTCCCCTTTCAGGTTTTGGGTCTTAGCCCCATGGAAACCCTAGTCCTGGCTTCTAGAGTTTAATGATCAGTTGTTCCCTTTTGTTCCATTAGCCTTACAGATGAAGTCTGCCCCTCGAAATTACTATCTGTGTTATCTTAGTTTTATTTGTTGTTTGCCTTTGTAGTCTTACAGTACTGGTTTAACCAATTTCCCATATTAAATTACCTCCATTAAAATAGCTGCTATAATCACCATTTTCCTGACTAGACCCTGACATACATTTCTTTATTTTCCTTCTCCAAGCATTCAGCTAAAAACATTTCACAGACTTTGTTGTTATTGAATCTTTAGGAGATTCTTCTGTTTTGTCTTTTTTTACTTAGGTAAAAACTCACTTCAAACCAATAAGCAAGGATCTGAGAGCCTGGAATGTTCAAGACATTGTACTAGACACTATAGGGGCACATGATATTAGGGTGGAGCAGTGGTGTTCTCTCCAGATAGATGGATAGATCGATACGTAGATACCTAGAGACAGAGATCTGAGCTAAGCAATAACAAAAGACTCCCATATAATAGAAGCTCTTGCATTCTACTTTGTCAACCAAAAAACCACATATCATTTTAACAGTTGGTAAATTTTATTAAACATCATTCTTCTGGGTATGTTGGTTTTATTTCATTATAAAATTGAAACAATGTGATCTTTTTACTTACTTTCATGGATAGGTCAGTTCTCTTATTCATACACTGGCACAGCAAAAACTTAACACTAAACTGGTTCAATTATAACCATTCCCTTCAAGGAAATGTGCTTTAGAATCCACAGCCTTCTTTGCCTCTCTCCTCCACGTCCTGCCTTCTTGACTAGACTGTGCAGGGACACGGCAGGGAGAGGGGCAAGGAAAGTTGGTAGGGGATTGTTAAATTGTATAAACAAAGTAACAGCAGTTTAAAAATTGGACAAGGAAAATTTTCAGGCCCAGAGAGGAGGCTAAAACCCAGGAGTCAGCAACAGAGTAAAGAAGGAACATTGGCACTAGTTAGAAGCGTGGAAAATTAAATACCGGTTTAAAGGCAGTTGGTACATTGGGCCTCTTAGGAAGTAAAGAAGATACATCTCACATCCTTTGTTTGAGATGAATGAATTTTCAAGCTGCTCAATTTCAATGAGCTGAAAGATACATTATTTGTGGAATATGTTTAAGAATTCCTAAGGGTGCAAGATCAACAAGAACTGGCATAATTTATTATATTCCAGCTGACAGAGTGAAGAATAAAGACAATTCTGTGTAAGGGTCACATGAAAAAGGAAGTCAAGTGTAAAAGAAATCGGATCTTATTTTTTCCTGATCTCTAGCCAAACATTCAGTTAAGAGGTGAACTTTTCTTCCAGCAAAGAAATGTTGCTTGCCAGGAATGTGGAGGTAAGCTATCTTATTCCAGGCCAAACTAGGAATGAATTATGAAAGTGAAACTTATATCTTTTGGAAAACCAAGTCAACTAAAGATCTGATGCGAAATGTTAAAAGGAATTGAATTCAGGAAGATCTGGATTCTAACTTAATCTCAGAGGGAATTCAAGGACTTTGTGGTTTCCTCCTTTTTTCCCCCTGAAATCAAATTTTATAGATCTTATACCTATAGCAAACAATATAATGCTTTTGGAAGTTTGTATACGTTTTGTGGGGTTTTTAAGCGGTTATTTCATTTAAACAGCAGAAGATGATGCATTTAATTTATGACACTTCTGTGTATCGTGTGGGGCAGCGGTGTTCTTTGAATGTTCCTGTAGCATCACCAGCAATTCCTTTGGCCTGCTAATCAACAATGACCTTTGGGGAAAATTTTCAATGATTAAAACTGAGTACAATAGTGCTATTCTTTGATACTAGTAGTAAAGATTGCAGAAATAATATGATATAATTTGCATGCATAACTATTCAAAGTTATTTTTATGATTTTTGAAAGGAATGAGTAAAAGAAAAAGCCCAGCCATGTTCAAAGAAGAAAGTAATCACTATGATTTGACACTTGTTTATAATAGACATTCATTTGTGATTGGCCAGTAGTGGCTTCTCTTGAAGCAAGTAAAGCATTTCTAGTGAGAGTATACTGCAATGTAGACAATGTATTTGTAAATTACTTAAAAAGACATAAAGAATTTTATAGCAGAGTTTTTAGAAATAAATAATGTATAGGGTTGTTTGACTAATGTAATGTGTGAAAAATAATTATTGCTTGCTTTCTTCACATTTTATGAGATGAGGATGCTAACATCAGTCCATTGTTAGACTATTTTTTTATGAAATTGTTACACTATGTTTTATTAAATGACTGTCTGGATCTAGGTTCCAATAAGAAAGAATCAGTATTCGCCTATGTCAAAAAGCAAACTCGCCTGTTGTTTTACCCTCAAAATGAGTTTATTTGGGAAGCCAAAGGAATCGCAATTCAGGATGTGCACGCTGTGGCATACCATAGGCAAATCCAGCGAACAGAGGGAAACTGCCTTTATAGAGAAAAAGGGGGAGAAGGGAGAGGATGTTCTAAACCAAAGGTCACTGGGGGAAAGTAGGAGTTCAGGGCGGCAGTGGCTTCTCATTGGCTGAGCTGCCGCATTTCTCACTGGCTGGGCTGTTGCTGGATGGGGAGAGAAATCTTCCTTCAGTAGTGAAATAATTTTACTTCCAAACCCAACAAGTGAAGTTGATAATGTGTTTTGGGGTGTGAGAGCTCCCCCTACAGGCTTTCCCAACTCCAGTTTAGTTAAGGTTTCTTTTATTAATTTCTACACTTCTTAGTAATCTCTAGTATGAGTTTTAGATTAATTTTTCAGTACACAAAGTCTGCATCTATATGACAGAAGACAGAAATCCTGTAGTTTACTTCCCTCAAGACCATGTGCTAATCAGAAATTTCTAATCAGAGTGCTTTTGTGAAAAGTGATGCAAATACAGATGAAATACCATTAGAATTATTTCTTGATCTCAAGAATGTTTTGTCATAGTATAAGTTTGTTTAAAAATATTACAGTGTTACAAACCACAATGGCATGCCTTGAGTCCAGTGATGGAAAGGTTTGCATTTGTTAAGCAAAACAAGAAAGGAATGACAATTGAGGGGTGTGGTTGGTAGACAGCATCTAACATGGCTCCCAATGATCCTGCCTCCTAATATTTATATCCTTATGTAATCCTCTCCCCTTGAGTAACTCTCTACTAACAGAGAGAAACTAGAAAGGTGACTAGATGTCACTTCTGATTACTTTACGAAGTGACGTTGGCTTCCATCTTGCTTAGTCTCTCTTGCTCTCTCACTTGTTTGCTCTGACGAAGCAAGTCACCATATTGGGGGGCTGCCCTATGCAGTGACAAAGAACTGAGGGCAGCCTCTAATCAAAAGCCAGTGAGGACCTCAGGCCTCAGCGAACAGTCCACAGTGGATGGAATCAACCACATGAGTGAGTTTGGCAGTGGATTCTCTTCCCAGTGAAGGCTTGAGTAACTGCAGCCGTGGCTGACCCCTTGAGAGAGCTTGTGAGAGATGCTGAGACAGAGGCATCCAGCTAAATTATGTCCAGATTCCTGATAAAAAGGATTCTGAGGTGATAAATGTCAGTTGTTTTAAGCTGCTAAATTTTGGAGTAATTTGCCATGCAACCATAATTAACTACTACGACAAGAAGAGCTGTGAAAAAGAAGAGAATGTCAGGTAAATGGACTTATGTAGAGGAAGGGAGATTAAAGTGTATTCCTAGTGGAAGGAATAGCAAAGAAATGCACAGAGCTAGGAAATTTCATGGTACATTTGAGGAAAAGCAATTATTGGAATTTTCTGGAGTATAAGGTGCATGAAGATTTTGTAGAGGTTAGAATTTAAAACAGTACATTGAAGTCTCAACATAGACAATCTGGAAAGTCAAGTTTAGAATTTATATTTTATTTAGTTGAATTAGGTACCTGAAGGGAGCAAAGTAGTACTTTAGGAAGTTTTGCTGAAAGTAATGTGTAAGATGAAGTAGAAGGGAAAGAATTATCAGATGTACTGTTGAAAGACTACATAACAGCACAGGAGAAAAATAATGAGTAAAGGTGATGGAATAAAGACATGAGAGATTAAGGTGAAGGAAGAATTGACGGGATTTTTTTTTTATCAACTGACTTTATTTGGGAGTCTTGAGGAGAGAGCTAAGATGCCTATAAGGATTCAACCTTGGAATAGTGGGGAAATAGTGAAACAATATGAGAAATTGAATTCGAGAGGAGAAGCATGATTAGGGACGGCAAAGACAAATCTTGTTTTTTGAGCTTTTGAGGTAAAATAGTAATAAAACATTGTGGTGACAAATCAAAGCTACCGGTGAATATTTTAGGATAGAATTTGCATGTGAGTTATATTTAAAGATGTGTGAAATGATCAAAGTATGAGTCTAGAGAGAATCTTGGAAAAGGCCCACATTTAGGACCTGAATGAAAATGTATAAAAGAGCCAGAGAAAACAGAACATTAGTAGAAGAAAGCAGTTGGTATGAATTAGATGCAGGTAAGTTCTTATACAAATAGGAGATCATAGGCTAGCGTTTTAGGTCAAAACCAGGGTAATCAAACATACTTCTCAGACATTCAAAAAGAAACTTCAGAAAACCACCATATAATCCTTACATTTTGATATAAAATTTGCATGTGGGTTATAGTTAATTTTTATTGTGCTTTCATAAACAAACCAGTTATAAATGAACCTAAGTAATTCAACTAAGTTACTTGCTACATGGTACTTTTAAATAGGAAGTATCTTTGCAAGACAATTAATAGAGTCCTTCTTTGCCATAAGTGGATGAAAATGCCAGCTGTGGATTTATTCACTTACTTAACGAATCTGTATTTCCAACCTTCTATATGCAAATCATCATTCTAGGTGTTGAGAGCATAGCAGTAAATAAGATAAATATAATTCTTACCCACATGGAGCTTCCATTTTAACAGGTCACTTCAAGTTTCTAATAGAATTATAACACTTCCAGAAAAAGGAGTGCTTAACAATATACTCATTTGGGAAGACAGGCGTGCAACTAGCTGTAGCAAATGCAATATCAGGTCTTACTACCCCATAAAGGCCACTGCAACATAGTATATTTGTGGCGAAAAATCCACTTGACAACTGCTCCTCTGAGTTGTTAGCACTTTCTATTCCACTGCTCACTTCACTCGTTGCTGGTTTTGGCCTGGAATTCATGTTCCCATGGTGCCATGATGATGGCTCATCCCACTCACAGAATTTGCCCTCAGCCTCGGTCCAGCTCTCTCCTTCCCCTTTCCCCACCAGGAGTCCACAGGACATGGGAATGTTCAGCAATACACTTCTACACGTATGACTGACTAAGTCAAGAACAGCAGCATGATAGTGGTAGTTGTGGTGAATGGGGGGTAGTCCGAGATGGAGGGCTGATCTGAGCAGGCCAAACCAGGGTAGCCCTTAGCACTCCAAGTCCAAGAACCATCTAAATTTGTTATTACACTCTTAGTACGTACAAACAATTGAGGCATGATGGTAGCACCCCAAGTATAACCCCAGTCACGATCTTCCCACCTGTATACAAGCAAAACAAAGTCTGGGATATTTATGTTTAGTGATCTATCCTATCATTTAAAACAACATGTAGCACAAATAAACACTCAATAAATATTGTTGAACAAATGAATGAGTATGTGGCAGTATAGTTGTGTCCAATTTTTCTAAAAGTCTACATGTATCACTGTTAATTCTCTTATGCACACACACACACACACACACACACATACACAAAGTCCATAGACTCACCTTCATTTCCAGAGATACCACAGTGTAAACCTACAAGAAGGAGGAGAAATATCTTCCTGTCCTATAGTTTGGAAGAATATTTCTGTTTACGAAGGATTCCATATTTGTATTATTATGTAGCACAATGGTACTTCTTTCTAATGAAATTTTGCACAGAAAATCATCTCTCTTTTAAAAGATGACTCTGGAAAAAAGCAAAATATCTTGGTAGGCTCATGGTATATAGTGCTTTGTCAGAAAGTGACCTGCCCAGAATTATGAATTTTGCCCTTGCTCAGGAGTGCTTTATAATCCCCTCAACACAGAGTTTTCAATTCTTATTTGTCTTGAGAGGAAGGGATAAGATATTAAATAATTCTGTGGACTGAATATTTGTCACCCCTCCCCCAATTCATATACTGGAGCCCTAATCCCCATTATGATGGCATTTGGAGGTGGGACCTTTGGGAGGTAGTTAGGTTTAGATGAGATAATGAGGGTGGAGCCCCCATAATGGGATTAGTGCCCTTATAAGAGGAGTAAGAGACCAGCGCTCTTTCTCTTTCTCTCTGAGGACACAGCAAGGTGTCCACCTGCAAACCAGAAAGAGGGCCCTCAGCAGACATGGAATCTGCCAGTACCTTGATCTTGGACTTCCTGAAATGTGAGGAATAAACGTTTGTTGTTTAAGCCCCTCAGTCCATGGTATTTTGTTTTAGTAGCCCAAGTTGACTAACACAGTAGTATAAATATTCTATTTATTTAAATATATCCTAAAATTATTTTTAATCATATGGTATACAAGTACATATTTATGCTACTCCTCTAGATTATGTATTTGGAAAAAGAGGCCAAATGGAATTTCTCTTTTTTGGAACATATGTCTTCCTCTTGTGAAGGTCGGTGCATATATATATTTGTGGTGATCAAGTAGCTTTTCTATTGAACTTGGTGCTATTTAAAATTTCATTAGTCATAAACTCCCTTAATCATAATTATATTATAATTGTTTGAATACGTAGGACTAATTGATATTTAGTGTACCTAATGATAACTTATCTGTATAATATTTTGTGCTTATTGATTTAGATTATCTTTTAAGAACCTGAAGACAAGAGATTGAGAATATCTGAATAACGTTGATCAGCATCCCTAAGAATTAATATTTCCTCTATTTTTATGGGAAGTCTTTAAGACTTTTACATGACAATACAGTTGAAGAGCAAGGAAGGGGGTTATTAAACTAGTCATTTCTTTTTCTTTGTGAATATACAGAATAACAGAAAATGTGACTTCATATTTCTAAAAATCTACAGAAAAAGATGAGACAATATTATCAATGTCATCTATCCAAGTACAATATTACTTTTTCCATGAATTTAAGGTGGAGATATCTTTTAATTTGAAATGCTTTAGGTTAATTTATACTCCCTTATAATAGATCATATTGAGTTTAGAAGCTCTATAAAATGTAATTAACACAATCACTGCTCTTAATAAACTTATGTACTGAAATTATTCAGTATCTTTTCTTTTTCTGAGTCCTCTTAATTTGTGTTGCTGTCTCTGTTGTCTGGTTAACTTGGTTCATTAGAAAAGTGATACCAAAAAATAGGTCCTAAGTTTTTTCCACGTATAGTTTGCTTTGTTTATTCAGATCTATAGCACCAAACCACAACTTAGCCATGGTCAGCAATGCCAACAGTTGACCAATCAATTAACAGAGACTGACTGAAGACCTACTACCATGTGTCCAGAATTGAGGAAGCTTCTGTAGGCCTGAACACAGTACCCTTCTTAATGAATCCATACCAGAAGGGGTGAAGAAGGCAAGGAGTTAAGCAAAAGAGTAGATCTAGCAAGATTAATACTTCGCTACAACTGGGGAAAAAGTTCAAATCAATGAGTCAGAAGTTCCATCTTTATTAAATGATAGGTCATTATCTTTTATAGGTAATTCTACCCAAGTGGTGGTAAGCATCTGAACTTTATAGTGATCAACCTTAAGTGAAGCAGAGTATTGGAAAATTTCTAGCAAATTGGGAAATTGGGAAGGGTGGGCAGAATGCTTTGGACCACTTTGGTTCAATTAGGAAATTTTCCTTTTCTATACCCAGTCTGTTTCTTCTGCATATAGGGAAAAACTGCTGTAGAGATATAATCTTACATAGTGACAATGTCCTTAATATTTACTCTTGCTGTTGCCATCTACTCTACGTTTTTGAAAAAATTAACAGTGATAATAAGAGAAAAACCTATGAGCTCCTCTCTCTCTCCTTCTCTATGGCTTATGAGTAATCACCTTTCTCCATCTGAAACAAATTAATTCCTGGGGAGGAGATGTTCCAAGAGCTTTCACATAGTCGTTTCCAAGGAAACAGCTCCTTTTGTCCATATGCGTCCTGCAGTTCAGACAGTAGATTGCTTTGTATCATCAGACAAGAGACTAGAGAAGCCAGCTAGGTTACATATACTTTAGAGTGCTAAAATCAAACTAATGATCCCATGGTAATCAGTCCTGGATCAACATTTTTTCCAAAAAAAGTCTCTATCTACTGTAGGGGCTTGTGGAAAATGCTGTGGGTGGAATTTCAAAATGCTATTTACTATGTTGGGTATAACCATAAAATGGCTTCACAAGAGGAAGCTCCTCAATGCTGTGAAATGTAGCATCCTCCAGTCTTGTGGAGCCCTCTACTGGAAAGCTCTGTGTAGCAAACTCAGAAAGAAAGTATTTTGTTTTCCAAAATTCATTAAAGTGTGAATTATTATATTGGTAAATATTATATATCTCTTTCTTATGAATTTATCTGTATTTAAACAACTTCAAGTCATTTTATCTAAACAGTTGCTCTTAACTTGTTTGCTGTTCCCTGTTTGGGGAAAACAGTAATTGTTAAAGGTACTTGATCTAAATTCCTCCATGTTGACATAAACCACTGGTCCTATTTATCCATTTAACTTGAAGAATTGAGAAAGTGCTGAGTGGGAAGTCTTCAAAAGACAAGCCAAATTTGAACTCTTTATGTGTTTCATTGTTGTTGTTAACTATTCTGAGTTACACTTTTAAAATCTTATATCAATATCATATTTTAAAATATATGAAAAGGACAGAATAAGAAGAAAAGATAATAGTACTTTAATGTGACATAAGGAAGTGTTACAAGATCAGAATTGTATTGTCTTAGGCAAGAGAAATTACAATATTTACCATGCAAAGAACACTACAAAGGGAAAGTGAAAAATTCAGTGTAAAGTCAAATACGTAATCTGCTAAGTGTGAAAATTTTAAAAAGACATTTTATTTTAGAAAATGTATCATTAGGGATAGGTCACCATAGGTTACCCATATTAACTATGTAGTGAAAAATTAACTGTAATGACATTTGATATAATAAAAATATTATATTTAACTCATATCCATATAAGAATATAAGGATGTGAATTATGGTTCCTTATAATTTATGGTTTATGACTTTTTTCCAGTTGAAATTAAATTACTAGAAAAGTTACAGAATACAGAAACTGTAACTGAACTCAATGGGTCCAGCCTTTGCTGAGTGTGGAGCTGAAAAGTACAACTAAGGCTGAAGTGGGTGAAGAAAAAGGTTTATTGCTTGCATAAGCAATGGAGAACACCAGGGATAGCTTCCACAGCAGGTACCCCCGCTTACTGCCAGTGGAGACTTTGTACTCCAGAGTGCAGAGGATATCATTCCCTTTTTAGTCCTTGGAGTACAGCCAAACAATTCCCAATGACAAAGGAGGGACTCCAATGGGTCTCTTTCGGTATAAACCTTGTATTGCCCATATTGGTGTTACAGATTTGTTTCTATTGGGTAGCTAGTAAATGTTAGTAAATACAAATCCTGTAACTCCAACCTCGATGTGACTAAAATACCTTCTTACCATTATCAGAGCTCTCTACGTATACTCATTCACGGATGTATAGCCGAGCTTCCAGATTCCCTTACCAGATTTTGGAGCTGCCTATAAAGATCTTTCCCTAGGTTACAGAGGTTTTTCTCAGTCAGGTGTCCCCAACCAGCCTCCCTTTCCAGCAGGACAGAGATGTCTTCCAATCTCCCACACCTATAGCTGCTCAACCCCACCAGAGAGGACAGAGATGTCTTCCAATCTCCCAGACCTAGAGCTGTTCTAAACCCTTCATCCAGGACAGAGATGTCTTTCAATCTCCCAGACCTGCAGCCGTTTCAGCCCTGCCAGTTAGGAGGGAGATGTCTCTCAATCTCCCAGACCCATAGCTGCTGCAGCCCTTCCAGTGAAGACAGGGATATCTCTCTCTATCCCTCAGACTTATAGCTGCTTTGGCCAGAACAGAAACCAAACTCAGGAACCAGAAATCTGCTCACTTTGTGCCCCACACCGTTCTTCACCCAGTTTAAAAAAAAATAACTCTCATAGCCAACTCGTGGACCTGGTACTACCTACCGCTCCAGGAGAACGTCCGAACACACTGGTCCAGCATGGCTGCTGAGTTTGTCCAAGGCAGCTGTGGTACAGGGCCGGCGACTCAGGTGCCAAGAGGAACCTCTTCCTTTACCCTTCACAAGTCACCAGTGGTGTAGGCGAGTTAGCCCGAGCAAGCTGCCACTGCCCATTGCTTCCCCTGTTGGAGGCTGGATGACAAGGTTTCGGAGGTTGCCAAAAACTGTAACTGAACTCAATACTCAATATGTCCATCTCTTGGTGAGTGTGGTGCTGAAAAGCACAACCAGGGCTGAAGCCGGTGAAGAAAAAGGTTTATTGCTTGCACAAGCAATAGAGAACACTGGGGATAGCTCCCACAGCAGCTACACTCTCCTTCACCCCAACTCCTCCACTTCGTCCTGGTGGAGACTTTATACTCCAGAGTGCAGAGGCTATCTTACAACTGTGTAACAACTGGGCCTGAACAGGGCACATGTGCAGGCCTTTACATAAAGAGTTCAAGGCAGCATTCCATTACATGGCAGGTCCATGGTAACTTTTGGACACTTATAAATGGAGCAATTTGCAGGGGTCCAACTGCAACCATGTAAGTTTCACCATAGGATGACAACATCTGCAAAAACGAGGACATCAACTTCTAAAAAATAGCACATTTAGTTTTTCCCTTGTCTGACAAACATTTGACAGACTATGCTTAGTTGTGTTCAGATTTTCAGTTTCTCATTGCCTGGTTTCTGGTCACAGAAGTGTTCTGTCAATGTTTCAGCTTATTCAGAGTATGGATATTCTACTGACTGTGACACTGTCTATATGAATTCAAGTAGAGTCTGTCACTGCTAGGAACAATGGTAGGATCTAGCCCTCTAGGTTTAGTGAGAAACACTACAAAGTAGGGTGCTCATATCATTCGTTATCCAAATCAGGAGGCTTTTGAGAGTAAGACGTAATAGATTATGCCATGGCAGTAGGATGAATCAAAACTGTCCTGGGTCACCTGGGACAGATAGCACAAATATGCAACTCCATATATGTCTGTTACATAAAGGCTTAGTCATTTGGACTTAGATATCTCTGAAAGATAATATTGGAAATAATGATTGTCCGAGGTTTCACAATATATTTCATTTTTGCATTAATTGGTTTATATTTAAGCCACATAGCTAGGGGTACTTTATTCTGAAATCTGACTATACCAAGGGGCTGTAATAATTCTGCTTAACATTTGTAGCACGGATGTTGACCCAAAGTATTCTTCATTAGTATTAAGAGAATAGTGTATATTAAGAACATTACTTCGAAGTCAGATTGAATTTGAATCCTATTCCATGACTAAATGTTTGGCATTTAAGCAGAATTTTCTCCATTTATAAAGCAGAGATACTGTAATACTTATGTCTAAAGATTGTTATGAGGATTTAATGAGAAAATAAGTGTAAATAATAATAAAATGCTGGATATATCACAAGGGCTTCAAATATGAAAGCTATTATTATTTATTAATAGGAGCAACTTTTGTTCGTTTAGTCCTTTTAAGATTTCCAGTAGTTTTCATAGGCATGGTTTGATATTTTGACTTATGATTCTGAAGTTTATATTATTTGTTTGTATTTTAAAAGCGAGGACATTAAAGTTCACAGAGATTACGTGCTTTAACCAACCTGGGGCCATATCATGAGATGTAAAACCCACTGGCAGAAAGGAAGAATGGGAAAGGTAAGTCAACTAATTTGGTTAGATGCACAACTAGACCAGAATTCTTTCAAAGGTGTTTGAGTACTTAAACTCATCTTTGGAGAAGGGATTATAGCCTGTCTTTAATAGAGGCTGAAGATTCCCTAAACAGCTACTTCTGCCACCTGCATGCTTGGAATAGAATTAAGATTCCTGCCCCCCCCCCCCCCCCCAAGGTATTTAATACCTGCTCACCAAAAGTTTCTGTGAAACTTTGAGAAAAGTCCACAGCCTGCAGGTTTTGAGGTGCAGTTGTCGTATGCTTTACATCAGCACTTACATTTGTCGGGGAACGTTAGGATGAAATAAATCTTCTGCGCCTGATATAGTTGTAGTCTTGTGCTACTAGCCAAAGTGCAAGTACGTCTAGTCTTCTTTTCACTCCCATACCTGAGTTCCTAAATTTATCATCATCTTCTGTCTCCTAAGCTGCATCGTTCCATCACTATAGCGTAGTGGTTAAGAGTATGCTCAGGTATCAGAATTTTGGGCTTGAAACATTGGTTTTACCTCTTACTACCTGCATAAATTTGGGCAAATTGCTTAACCCTTTGATGCCTCTGTTCTCTTATCCATAATATAGGAAAAACAGTATATATTCGATGGGTTCTTGTGATGATTAAAAGTGCAATAACATACATGTAAGCTGCTTTGAAGTGTCTGGATCATAGGAAGAATCTAAAATATTAATTTTCGTTATTATTGATACTCTTCATACCTCCCCCAAATTTCCTGATTGATCCAATTTCACCTGATCCAGATGTAATCCAATTCCACGGTAAAGAAACTTCCAACTATTCTAGACCTTCAGTCTCTTGTTAAGGTCAAAATCTGACCCTCTGAAGAATTCTGCTTCACCTGTTGTCTCTTTAAATGGAGATTGCTTAATGTCTAAAATTCTATACTTTGCAGGCTAGGAGGAAAGAGTGTTACAATTCTTCTTTCCTCCAAAGACATTATTCCACCCCACTCAGATAAAAATTTCTTATTTAGGTTCATGCTGTCATGCTATTCCACCTTCCACCTCAATGCTGGTTTCTAATGGTTTCGTGGTCAGACGCGGTTTTTGTTTTTGTTTTTCCTTTTTCTTCCCAAAGCCCCCAGTACACAGCTGTATATTCTTCGTTGTGGGTCCTTCTAGTTGTGGCATGTGGGATGCTGCCTCAGCGTGGTTTGATGAGCAGTGCCATGTCCGCGCCCAGGATTCGAACCAATGAAACACTGGGCCGCCAGCAGAGCGCGCGAACTTAACCACTCGGCCGCGGGGCCAGCCCCAGACGCTGTCTTATTGCACGTGGCTCACAGTCTTCTCTCACCCATAAATCCCATTATCATCCTAGAAAGCTTCAATATTTATGTTGATCTATCCAATAAATTTGTATCATAATTTGTTGTCTTTATTAATGCCAATGACCTGCACCTCAGCTCTACTGCAGCCAACCAAACCAATGGTCATACCTCAGAACCCGTCATTACTGAGAATTACCCAATATTCCAAAGCACAAACTCTAATCTTCCACTTTCTAACTTCCATCAAGCTCTTTCACATCTTTATGCTTACATATCTTTTACTTTGACCTCCTGGAGATATTTAGCTCACGAATCACCTCTCTTCTCATTCTGCCTTCTCTCTCTCCCAGTTTCCTAAAACCTCATTACTTAAACCACTAGATCGCTAATATCTCATTGCCTTGTCTATTAGTTCTATACAAACTTAAAACAATATAATACTCCTAAAAACATCCCAACCCTGGATTAGTGCACTTATTCAGCCTCTCTCCTACAACTTATCTGCCAAGAATTTCTAGACAGACAATAATCTGGGTTAGCACCAAGATGGATTTGTGGTCTTTTGTCTCAGCTAGAAACCCAATGCTGTCTTACTGAAATTTCTTAAGTCTCCATAGAGATCCAGCTCCCATTTCTCAAAAGGGCCACTTCTAACCTTATTTACTCCCATTAAATTTTTTTATATAACATTGCCACAATTACAGTCAGCAGAAAACCTTGCCTCCTAACTCAATGACTAAGTAGAAGCTCTCTGACAGGAATTCTTTCAGTTCTTGTCCCTCCTTCACTAACGAACTCGCCTACATTGTAGTAAATGATTTGAGTCAGGGATGGAGATTTCAGACACTTACCTGCAGAGAGAGGTTTTTTGTTGCTGAAGTTCAACAACCTGACTCTTAATGTTTCCCTAACCACAGATGACCGCATCACACATCAGCTCAAGCTGGGCTAATAAGATGATCTCTTCTGGGGATTTGAAATAGGATTCCAGAGATCATAAGCAGTCTTTGATAATCTCTGTTATATGTAAACATCTTGCGCATCTCTTTGATGAACGGTTATATGTAAACTCAGGAGCCACGTGCATGTGGGAAAGCAGAGAAAGTGACACTGAAACAGAGGTGCCAAGGGAAGCTGAGATGAGAAACCCACAGTCCTGGAAGCGAGTGGTTTTGGATCTTGAGATACTGGTTCCTGTCTCCAGGCCCTAGTGAGGTGGGTCTCCTCCTTTGACGTCCTGGCAGATACTTCTGAAGGTTATATCCACCCGTCACTAGTTTGAATGGGTTGAAATTACTTGCAACCAAAAATATTTCCACTTAGGCAAGTGTTCACATCCACCCATTTTCCTTCTCTCCAATTCCAATAGATTAGTTTCTCCTCTATTCATAGGTGAGTCCCTCTATGTGTGCTCTGGATTCACTCTTCTCTTATGCTGTTTATCATCAACACTCTCTCCCCTATGTCTTCAGCCTCACCTTCTATCTCTTTGCACTTGGAATATAAACATCATTACAGTGCTCCAACCTTGAACAGCAACACATCTTTCTTGAACTCTTGCTTCTCTCAAACATCGCCATGTTGTCACAATTACATTCTGCAGAAAACCTTTTTTCCTCCACTGCCAAACTTCTGAGAAAAGCAGGCTAGTATTGCAGACTCCAATTATTTATCGGCTATTTATGACCCAGCCAGTGCAATTTGCTTTCTGCTTTCGATGCCTTTCACTGACAATTTTCAATCCTTAGCTCTTCCTGATATATCACAGCATTTGACATAGTTGACTCCCAGCCTGTTTTAAAACCAGCTCTTCCCTTTGTTTCTGACGTTATTATACTGTATATGATACACATTCCTCCTTGTGAATCTGATTCTTACTCATCTTAACGACACAAAACTGTAAATGTGGAGCCCAGACCTCTCTTCTAAACTCCAGTCACATGTTTAATTACACACACACACATATATGTGCAGACATATATGGCACCTGCAGATGCATACAGATTTCTGGCATACAAGCCAGAAATCTCAAAGTCATCCATGAGCTTGGGATTGCTAAAAATTCTTCTTAATTGATCTGTCTTTACTATCATTTTCCTCCAATTGAGGATTTAAACTATTGGCAGATGATCTTTCCAAAATATATATTTAATCACCTGTGCCCTGGCCTGCTGTTAACAGTAATGGGTTTGGAACAAGAGTGCAAGTCGGCACTCACACATATCGCATGTCTAAATATTTAAAAGTGGTCGATGAATGTAACAAGCAAATCAATTATATCCTCCGACCTTAAAAAATAAACTTTCATAACAACAAAATCATAATATAATGCAAAGCTATGTTTTACGTGACTAACATCTGGCAGATTATCAGATAATTGAATGAATCATTACTGTCCATGTCTAGATTTTCTGATGTTGGGATGATAATATTTGCATAAATAATAAAGGTATACACAATTATTGCATATTTTTTCAATAAATTTTATATTTCTTGACTTTATTTTATCAAAATCACAAATTATATCATTATCAAAATTTTCTCATGATTTGGGTTCTATTGGTAGTAATACAAAATTAGAAAGCTGTCTAGGCCGGCCCCATGGCCAAGTGGTTAAGTTCGTGCACTCCACTTGGGTGGCCCAGAGTTTCACTGGTTCGGATCCTGGGTGCGGACATGACACCACACGTGAGGCCATGCTGAGGTGGTGTGTCACATAGCACAAGCAGAGGCACTCACAACTAGAATATACAACTATGTACTGGGGGGCTTTGGGGAGAAGAAGAAAAACAAAAGATCAGCAACAGATGTTAGCTCAGGTACAGTCTTTAAAAAAAAGGAGCAAAAGCTTTAAAAAGAAAGAAAAAGGAACAGCAAGTAGAATGAAATAAACAGCATAAAAAAAAGGAATTGCTTTAGGAAAAGAAAAAAGAAAGCTTTCCTTGAATTGCTGTAGCCCTTCCATAGCTTTTTATTAATGGCAATTTGGAGAAATCTCGATCTGCTGGAGGGTAGCGATTGGCACTGTCAACAAAATTCTTAAAGAAATACTTAGATCAGAGATGAACAATGAATTTTACATATAACGTTCAAACTCCAAAGTGAGGCTACACATGATAAATTATTATTGTAGTAAACATTACAAAATATTTTATTATATAAATCGATATTAATTATGTCACATTTTTGCCTTCTCTTAAAGCAATATCTTAATGCACACATTAGTACAAAGACATGGTATCACATGTATACCTCTTTTATGGTGTATCATGCTTACTTCTTACATAATTTTAAGAGTCATAAATTGCTTAGTAATGCAAAGTACTTCTCAGTTGCCGTATGTAACTATTGCGTATACCATAACATTTTGTGAGTACCTCTATACCTTGGATCGAAATGCAACAAGAAGCAAGGAAATAGATGGTTGGCACAATTGGAAAGCAGTCAGTTTCAAGTATCCGTTATATTTACGATATCTGAAGGGAAGGATTTGACAAGTTGGTGATAATTTGCCTTTTTTTCTTACCTAAACATTTCTGCAACTCAGATTCTGCCCATAATTCTTAGTAGTGTCTGTCTGCAATGTCAATGATGGCACAGCCTAAAATCCTCCATGACTTTTGGAGGTGCTCACCCTTTGCTTTGAGAATGTGTGGAAAAACTATATGGAGAAGTGTTTCTCTGGAGCCTGAATGGGTTTAGTAACGACGGTGAAAACACTCTTGGGCCAGATTACAAGTAGCACGGGTTAGGGTGACCAGCCTTCCTGGTTTCCCTGGGACTGAGGGAGCATTGCTGGGATGCAGGACTTTCAGTGCCTGAGAAAGTCTCTGGCAAACCAGGACAAGTTCATTATTCTACTAGAGACCCCATATGTTCTTTAATAAAACTTGTGTGTTTGTTTGTGATATGTGTGGCTCCAGGTCAGGGGCCCCTCGTGTCCATGTCTAAGGGTCGTACTGTTGATCTCACTCCTTTACTTAAACTTCTTTGATCTTTCCTCATTGACATCATGATAAAACCCAAACATCTAAGATATTAGACATGACTCTTGCTCCCTCCCACCTCTCCATCTTTCTAGAGTTATCTGTCATTGCTCTTTCAATCAATATCTTTTCTCTCTGCTAAATTTCTCATATTTTCCAAGCCAGCTGTGTACTCTCACACTTCCATATCTGTGCACGTGGTCCTGTCTTTCGGGAATCCTCTTTCCCAAATTCATAGCCTGGGTCATTTCTACTGACTCTTGAAATCCCATCTCAAACATCACCTCACCCAGGAAACAATATATAATCTCTCCCTGGTCCCTGCATAGTATAACACTTAAGAGCATGAGTTCTGGAATCAGCCTGCCCACGTTCGGATCCTAGCCTTACCACTAACTAGGTATGTAATCTTGGGCAAATAATTTAATTTCCCTGTGCCTCAGTTCCCTTATCTGCAAAATGTAAATTAGGATACTACCTACACATGATGTTGCTGTGAGGATGAAAGGAGCACTGAGAACAATCCTAATACATAGCAAACATTAGTAAATATTAACTCATTTTCTTTTCACCCAGACACTATGCTTGACACATAGTAAATGATCAATACGTGTTTTTGAATGCGTGGGAGCAGTTTCTGCATTCTAGGAGATTCACAAATCAGAATGGAATAGAGACCAGGGAATTGATCTGGCCTAAAAATTTTACTTCAGGAGCCACTTTGGTGGCACAGTGGTTAAGTTCACATGTCCGGCTTCAGCGGCCTGGGGTTTGCCAGTGCGGATCCCGGGTGCTGACCTGCGCAGTATTTGTCAAGCCATGCTCTGGTAGGCATCCCACATACAAAGTAGAGGAAGATAGGCATGGATGTTAGCTCAGGGCCAGTCTTCCTCAGCAAAAAAGAGGAGGATTGGCAGCAGATGTTAGCTCAGGGCTAATCTTCCTCAAAAAAAACAAAAACACAAAAACAAACAAAAAATTTTACTTCAGAGGTTCCAATGATCAGGGCATTGGTCTCCAGATGACCAGAAATTCTAAATTAGGACTCTGGAAATGGTCAGATCCAGATATTTCCATTTTGAATTTGGAGTACAACTTTAGGGAATTCAGAAACCGTTGTCAGACGAATGGATGGTTATTTAGAGTACACATCCTGTAAATGAGGAAGTCAGATCCTAATTTACGAGGGAAAGAAGTCAGTCTTAGGGAAGAGAACAGAGAAACAAAAGCAGAGTAGAGAGGCCCATTATCAGTCACAGATATTGATTGCCTACTGTATTCCTGAAACTATGCTAGTGTCGAGTTTTGATCAGAACTCCAGACCTGAATGGGAACTGTACTGCTCATTCAGAATGGGTTCAGGGTTGGTGGAGCTGCGGCTTGAAGCACATAAACCCTGGCTATCCTGACGAGTAATCCTGTTCCCTGGAGCTTATTTGCAAGGAGGCAGACAAACTGAACAATGTGGGAGCCCAGCAGACGTCTGTGAGTCACTGGATTTGGGGAGCAAGAATTTGCCTTTGGCTGTTAGAATGCTCCACGCCTCAGCCAAGATTGTCTCTTATATTGGATTGGGCCAAGTATAAGGTGGAATGACATTATTGAGGCCAGATATATGGAACTAGGTATGGCAAAGTCTCTGGAAATGAAGTAGAGACCTTTTAAGTAGCTGTGTCAGAACTTCAATCCAGGTCTGAATACTGAATTTTGTGCTTTTACCATTTTAAAAAATACCAGACATCATCTTTTAATGGAACAAATGTGTTCTGGAGAGTAAAAGTGAAGTGAATTGTGTTTCTACTAAATCCTTTTTCAACAATTTTTCTTATATATGTGGTGACATGTTTCTACCAGCACAAAAAGGGAGGACATTTTAGCATCAACATGTCAAAACAGAATGTAAACTAGCAGTTATTTCATTTTAACTCACAAAATCCTGCATGGTAGGGCAGGAAACTGTATATTATTGCCTCCATGTTACCTTTGTGGAAAGGAAAATGAAGCACATTGGGGTCAAGTAATTTGTCAAAGGTCACCTAGTAAGTTGGTGAGACTAACATTCTTCCAATATGATTTCCACCAGACCATGTTAGACCTAAAAGGTCATGGATACACACTTGTTTCCAAGTCTGAATTGCATTTTGGAGTGTGGAACCAGGTGACTAATGGAGAAATAGTGTTTGGATACTCTGTTGTTGAGCTTGGAAGAAACAGTTCCATTTAAGCCAAAGACCGAAAGTGAGGGAATAACCTGATGGAAGAGTCAATGTTCCAAAGCCAACGCTGCCTGCCTGTGTCAAGATACATGCAGTTTTACCTCAGCCCTGAAGAGGGAAACATCTGTTACAATGGAGCCGCTCCAATGCAAGGGAGATGAGAAAAAGGTTGATTATAACATTGACAATGTCCACCTAATTTCATAAAAATGCACTATTGCACAAGGACAGTTTGCCAGGTTATAAAAACTGCTGGATTAACCAGGTGGCATTGTTGGATGCAAATCTTGCTTTCCACTTTGCACGGTAGATCTTTAAACGTCAACAGATGATTCCTCCAAGTCTCTTTCAGTTCTGTGGTTCATGGAAATGTTTAATTAGCTTATGGACACTCCATCATCCGACCCACGCAGGTTGGAATTTGAAACATGGTAAATTTACAAAGGGATATTTTATATTTTTCGCATATATGTATTTTGAGTATCTTTATGAAGAGTGAAAATGTATACACCCTTTCTATTTTCACCTCTTGATCCAAGGGCATTTTTCTAGACTGCTGCTTGGATCAAGAGGTAAACTTGTTTTATAAGAACTTCTTTGTTGATTCATCCAAGAATCCTAAATAACTGATCCACATAAAGGGGCAGAGGTCATGAGAAAGTTACATCTCTTTCCCTGCGTACTGCTCTGTTCCTCACTCCTGCCGGGACCACTGTCTGCCCATGAGCTCAGGGCGGCGAGCACTATGACTGCACTGATTTGATATGTGTGCTTTTCTACATTCCTCCCCAATCAAGATGTTATATACTGTCAGGGGACCTGGTCCATGTCTCAGTGTCACAGTGTGACACTTGAGCTCCAGGGAAGAGTGACAAGTAGGATGAATCCCCAGCTTCTTCTGAGTCAAATCTTCATAGCTACTTTCGGCTAATAACTTTGAAATAAAATGCTATGACATCTCAGTGTTTAAAAAACTGTACATTTGCACAATAAGTAAAGAAAATGGATTCTGAAGCTAAAGAGAATTACTTCTATATTTTTATATCATTATCTAACTCCATTTTCAGAGAAGGCTGAGAGATGATTTACAGATTTGTTTGTATTTGTGATCTAATCTAGTAAATTGTGCTTCTTACTGAACCTCAAGTCAACTACTAGGATCCATCAAAATAGATTATGTGTGTATATGGGAAGGAAATGAGATTAGATGAAAATGTTTTCATTAATGCTCATAGCCGATAGTGACATATTTTGACATGTCATTAAAGTAATGTATACACAGACTTAAACACAAACAAATATTTGCACAAGCATATGCCTATGAGAATATGCATACATACTGGGGAAAACAGGCTGGGAATCTGGAAGGAGACATACTATTCAAGATTATGTGGGCACTGATTCTTACCTCCCTTCCCACCCAGGAATAACAAGAACTTTTTTTTTTTGCAGCTTTATCTCCCCCACCCCCCCCCCCCCCCCCCGGAACATAGTTGTATATCTTAGCTGCAGGTCCTTCTAGTTGTGGCATGTGGGGTGCCACCTCATCGCAGCCTGAAGAGCGGTGCCACGTCCGCGCCCAGGATCCGAACCCTGGGCTGCCGCAGCAGAGTGCACGAACCCAACCACTCAGTCACGGAGCCGGCCCCCAGAACAAAACCTTTTTGATGCTCTGCCTGTTTCAAAACCTAAAAGAGCTCAGGAAAAATGTTTCCCTAAACAGAAGCACTCAATGGATGATGAACATTCTTTCACAGTAGTGGTATAAGCCCGTAGTGTGAAGGAACAATACAGTGGCAAGTGCTGACCTTTTTGTGGTGAGACTTTGCCTCCATGAGATAGTGAGTGGCAACGGGGTGCCCCCATTAAGGACTCTAGGGACTAAGGGAAGCTCCCTAGGTTTTAATTAGATTCTGTTTTCTTGGCTAAATGAATCTTACCTCAATCTGATAGTCTCCAGAAATGTTGGATACAACAAAGCACAGGTGCATGGGTCAACAGCTTCAGGAAAGATGCCTATAACAGTGAATGAGACAGCACAAAAGAATCTTAGCATGTACTTAGCATGATCAAGTTTCTCCCATCACCCCAAATTTGTACTATGAAAGTCTGAGTGCACGCCTGTGTTTCCAGTTAGCTGTTAGATAAACACTGTAAGAAAAATCACACTTTTTCTCATCTTTATCACCTATCTTTTGCCAATCAATTAATAACAAACAAAAACAACCCCCTAAAAGACTCCCCATTTTAGACCGTCAATAAGATACATGCTTTCAGTATACAGTTAACATAAATGACGAGAATTTGTACTTTAATTTTGCTGTTTATTTATATATTCAAGATAGGCATATCACTATAGTAACTAGAATTTCTATGGACTGGTTCACCTTATAAGACATTTTCACTCCCATCAAAACCATGAGATCACATTTACTATCATCATTTTACCGGTGAGAAAACCAAAGCTCTGATAGCTGATTGGCCATATGTAAACAGTTGTTGGAAGTGACCAAAGTGGGACTCGAACTCAGGTACACTGATGCTATATTCCACATGCTCTCCACTAGGCCATATTTGTTGATTCTTATAGCTATACTCTCAGTTACACAAGATGTGCTCATAATGTGTGTTAGTGGTGACATAATTTCTTTTGGGAGACAAAGACAACCAAAATGGTGATTTAAAAGACTGACAAAAACTTAGTTGCATGGCCACACATGACTGCAAGACAGGTTAACAGGTTAACAAAAAAAAGGTCAGTAACATGTTACCAAAAAAAGAAGAAGAGTAGACACATTCTCTGCCGTATAGTGGGAACTAATTTTAGACTTGTTGAATGGTGCATTGAGTACCCATTTGTGTGTTTAATGAACTATTTCCAATAAAAGATCTTCAAACAAAGACAGAAAGAAAATAGGATTTGCAAACTCTATTTGAGAATTAAATTCTTTTAAACAACAATTTCAACACAGGCTATTTTTAGTCCCTTGGAGTTTAACAGGTTTTCACTTGCATATTGCATGAGTTTAATGGGTAGATGGTTATTTATAACATCTATTTTAGTCTTTTATACAGTGTTTAGTTGAAACTTACGAGTATTTGAAATTTATGTAAATAATTTTAGAGCCACTAAACGTGTTGTTGTGAAAAGACCAAAAATTGTAAGGGAAATTTTGTATTCTGCAAGTGCGTTGATAAACTGATGTCGGAAAAAGCAGTGAAGATGATTCTTTGTTCATTTAATTGGAATATCTAAATGGGTTGTATTCTTGGACTATCTCTCAACCATCAGAAAATATTTATGGTTGGAAAGGAATGCCTTGCCAACGGGCCATAACCAGGTTAACTGTACATTCATTCTTTCTGGATTCCTATATTTTTCTTTTCAACGAAAAATCAAGAGAGTCAGAATAGTATGTTGAAGCCAAAATATAAGACATTTTGCGTTCCCCCATCTCCAATTTGTCTTCACAGGAGATTAGTTAGAAAACAGATTGAATTTTCAGGCCAAACTCCTCTGAACCACATGTTTTCTGTTTTTCATTTGTGGCACAACTCAGCTTTCTGTGCATGTGTGTGTTTTTTTTTCTATTGATGTCAGTCTAATATTTTACTTTTAAGCATCACTTTCACGTGAAACTACAGAGATTTTCTGACACAGGCCGTGGACAAGAGTCTGAGGGAGCAAGTTTCTTGGAGCTCAAGATTGATGTTAAGATTTAAATCAAATTAATTTCAGTTCTAGTTTCCTCCTCTTACAAATTAGCAGTTATCACAATTGCATCAAAGTGTATGTATTTTAATTTCCTCTAATGATTCTTACCTTTTTCCATGCATCTGGCTCAATTATTTATGGTGGGGTGATACTGGATATAATTGTCCCAGAGCCTGAGAACTGTGAGTGGAGGGCAGGCATCATTTGATCCGGAAATTAGTCTTTGAATTTAGGAGATATTTTGTTTTAATATAATTTTATTTGAGGCCATATGTCCTTTTGCAGGCTCACCAAATTTCTAGAGTAGTCAAGCTTAGAGAGAGGTGGTAGCTTAGCATGGCCTGATCTCCGGTCGGACAGAATAGAGAGAAGGTAAGGAGGATGAGAAAACTGTGAGAATTCCCAGGTCCCAAAACCTCTGGAATTGATGTGTCCAGAATTGTCTAGTTTTATTTTTAGCCACTATGTCAATGTCTGTATTATTGAACACCTTAATATTTAAATGTAAACACAGAACTATTACTTTAAAGCCATTCTTTCCCCTTGTAGTCTATTCTCAACGAAGCTTCAGAAAAGCTGTTTAAAATTTGTCATGCCATTTGTCTGCTAAACTCCCCACTTCACTCAGGTGAAAAGCAAACATTCCTATGATGGCCTAAGAGCTTTCTCTCTCTCTCCCTCACATGACCCCCACCACCTCTTGGCCTCATCTCCTGCTCTCTTCCCCTTCCTGACTTAACTCCAGCCACATTCACCTGTCTGCTATTACTTGAGCACACCAGGTACCTTTCCATCTTTAGGGCCTTGTTTTAGCTTTTATCAGCCTAAAAAGGTTTCACCCCAGATACATCTGCTTATTTCACTCATTATCCTCTTCTTCAAGTTTCTATTCAGTTATCACCTTCATAATGTGGCTGTCCCTGACACCTATTTAAGTTGCTCTCTACCCAGACCCCAACAACCTCTTTACCTTGCCTTTGCTTTTTAAGTAACACTTACCAACTTCAAAAATGCTGTAAAATTTACTGATTTGTTAAATTCATTATGTATCATCTGTTTCCTTCCTACGATGTAGGAAGCTCTATGAGCTCTATGAGGACAAGGATCTTTGGTTTGTACTCTATGTATCAAAAAAGGCTTAAATGACGCCTGACACGTGGGCACTTCATATAAATGAGATGAATGAATGAATGTAACCAACCTCCCACTCCCAAATACCCTGCCCGCTCTCTCTCTCTCTGTTTCTTTATTTCTGTCTGTTGGTTTCTTTCTTTTTCTCTCTCTCACACATATGTACTCACACACATATGAACTCAAAAACATAACTCATCCATTCAATATCTGGATCCTGATTAAATGCATATACAGCTAGAAGTAGCAAATGGTCATTTAGCTCTGCAGCAGAGTTCTCTGCTACAGAGAATCTATTGTGGAAATAAATGAAGACTGACCAAATGAGAAGCAAAACCTGTTTCTTCAGAGTTTGTTATAGAAAGGAAGTCAGCCACCATCACTTACGGGCTTGGCAGATTCAAAGGCAGGCGGAGGAGTGGGAAAAAGAGAAGGTTTCAGGTATACCCTGAGTGAAAGCTGTTGGCAGAGAGAAGCTGTAGATAGGCTAACTGGAAGTGGGGCATCTTATGTGATTGGTTAGGGGTGCAAATTTGCTTTCCCGGCTTGGTAGTAAGTTGGAAGCTGAGACAACAATTATGGAAGCTTTCAGTTATTAATCAAGTCCGATCTTTTTGGTCTGATTGTTTCTATTCGGCTCTTGGATTGTTACTAGAGATTGCAGTCTGACTTTTACAAGTTTGACCTATAGACAGCAGGCTGGGTTCCCGGGGTGGTTGCTGCAGAGAGTGGATTAGTTTCTTGGGCTGGTTGCTGCAGGTTGTGGGTCAGAGTTCTACATTATATATGGTCTGGCCATTGTCCATTTGTATATTCAATCTCATTATGGACCAAAAAACCCCAAAACAAAATCAGGAGCATCTTTTAAAAGATGGGTAAACGGAGTCCGGCCCCATGGCCAAGTGGTTAGAGTTCCGCGTAGTCTGCTTTGGCCACCAGGGTTCCTGGGTTCAGATCGCTGGCACAGACCTACTCTACTCACCAATCATGCTGTGGCAGTGTCCCACATACAAAAAAATAGAGGAGGATTGGCACAGATGTTAGCTCAGGGATAATCTTCCTCAGAAAAAAAAAATAGATGGATAAACAGTACATAACTATACATCTATTAATAAAATTAAATCAATGGTCTCTAAATAATATTTTAAACAACCATTGTCACTTCCACAAATTCTCTTGACTTCCACAATTTCAGTGAATGACTTCTAGGCTCAAAGGAAAAAAACCCAGATGCAGACCTTTCTGGTCCCCTCTGATATTCTTCTCATTTGGTTATAAAAGTTCGTGAGGGTAAACCACTCAGGTGTATTTGAGGATGATGTGACAATTCATTGATCATGTAAACATGGGGCTAAGATGAGTATTCATGGCTTCCAGCATCCATTCTTACTGTGCTGCAATCTGGTTTCCACACTGCAACCATGAATGCCTGTAAAATCTAGAGTGAAGGCAGATCTTAGAAAACAGTGCCTCCTTCAGTCACTTCACTGATTTATCACTGTTCTGAGGCTAAAGTACAAGATCATTAGTGTGGCCAACAAGGCCCTTAAATGGCTTGGCCTTACCCTCTTCTTCAGCTTCTCCTCATCCCCAAGTGCTTATTTTGTGCTCTGATCACTCCAGGAACAGCCTCTTGGACTGGCCATGTTCCCGCTCACCACATAGCATTTTCCTGCACTTTCTCAATTCTTAAAACTTTTCCCCATCTCACCCCACTATGATTTTTTTAATTGAAGTATAATTGACGTTACAGCATCCTATTAGTTTTAAGTGTACATCATAGTGATTTGATATTTATATACACTACAAAATGATCACCACATTTACCACATAGATCGCCACATAGTTACCATTTGTCACCATACAAAGTTATCACAGTATTATGGACTCTATTCCCTATGCTTTACATTACAGCTCCATGACTTATTTATTTTATAACTGGAAGTTTGTACCTCTTCATCCGCTTCACCTATTCTGCCCATCCCCAACCCCCTACCTCTGGTAACCACAAGTTTATTTCCTGTATCTATGAGTCTGTTTCCATTTTGTTTTTTTGTTCATTTGTTTTGATTTTTAGATTCCACATATAAGTGAAATCATATGCTATTTGTCTTTTTCTGTCTTATTTCACTTAGCATAATACCCTCTAGATCCATCCCTGCTGTTACAAATGGTAAGATTTCATTCTTTTTTATGGTTGAGTAATATTCTATTATATATGTATACCACATCATCTTTGTCCATTCGTCTGTCAATGGACACTTAGGTTGCTTCCGTATCTTGGCTATTGTAAATAATGCTGCAATGAATATAGTGGTGCATATATCTCTTCAAATTAGTGTTTTTATTTTCTTTGGATAAATACTCAGAAGTGGAATTGCTGGATTGTATGGTAGTTCTATTTTTAATTTTCTGTGGAAACTCCATACTGCTTTCCGCGGTGGCTGCACCAATTTACATTCCTACCAACAGCGTATGAGGGTTCCCTTTTCTCTGCATCCTCATCAACACTTGCTATTTTTTTGTCTTTTTGATAATAACTATCTGACAGCTGTGAGGTGACATCTCATTGTGGTTTTGATTTGCATTCCCCTGATGATTTGTGCTGTTGAGCATCTTTTCACGTGCCTGTTGGCCATCTGTATGTCTTCAGTGAAAAATGTCTATTCAAGTCCTCTACTCATTTTTTAATTGAGTTGTTTGTTTTTTTGATATTAAATTGTATAAGTTCTTTATATATTTTGGATATTAACTTCTTGTCAGACCTATGATTTGAAAATATATTCTCCCATTCAGCAGGTTGTCTTTTGGTTTTGTTGATGGTTTCCTTTGCTGTGTAAAACCATTTTAGTTTAATGTAACCCCATTTGTTTATTTTTGCTTTTGTTGCCCTTGCCTGAGGAGATCGGTCCAAAAAGATATCACTAAGACCAATGTCAAAGAGCTGACTCCTTATGTTTTCTTCCAGGAGTTTTATGGTTTTGGGTCTTACATTCAAGTCTTTAATCCATTTTGAATTTATTTTTGTATATAGTGTAAGACAGTGGTCTAATTTCCTTCTTTTGTATGTGGCTGTACAGTTTTCCCAACACCATTTATTGAAGAGACTTTCCTTCTCCATTGCATGTTCTTGCTCCTTTGTCATAGATTAATTGATCATATATGCATGGGTTGCATGGGTTTATTTCTGGGCCCTCTTTTGTATTCCATTGATCTCTGTGTCTGTTTTTGTGTCAGTACCATACAGTTTTGATTACTATAGCTTTGTAGTATAGTTTGAAATCAGGGAGCATGATATCTCCAGCTTTGTTCTTAACAAGATTGCTTTGAATATTCAGTCAGGGGTTTTTTTGTGGCTTCACATGAATTTTAGGATCCTTTCTTCTAGTTCTGTGAAAAATTCCATTACTATTATGATGGGATTGCATCAAATCTATAGGTTACTTTGGGCAGTATGGACATTTAAACAATATTAATTTTTCCAATCCATGAGCACAGTGTATCTTTCCATTTATTTGCATCGTCTTGGGTTGTTTCATCAATGTCTTCTTGTTTTCAGAGTACATGTCTTTCACCTCCATTAAATTTATTCTTAGGTATTTTTGTTCTTTTTTATACCATTGTAAATGGGACTGCTTTCTTAATTTCTCTTTCTGATAGATTATTATTAGTGTACAGAAATGCAACTGATTTCTATACATTAATCTTGTATACTGCAACTTTGCTGAACTCATTCATTAGTTCTAACAGTTTCTTGATGGAGTCTTTATGGTTTTCTGCATATTGTATTATATCAACTGCACATAGTGATAGTTTTACTTCTTCTTTCCCAATTTAGATGTCTTTTATTTCTTTTTCTTGCCTAATTGCTATAGCTAGGACTTCCAATACTATATTGAATAAAAGTGGTGAGAGTTGGCACCCCTGTCTTGTTCCTGATGTTACAGGAAAATTTTTCAGTTTTTCATCATTGAGTATTATGTTAGCTGTGAGTTTGTCATATTTGGCCTTTATTATGTTCAGGTGTATTCCTTCTACACCAACTTTGTGGAGAGATTTAATCATAAATGGATGTTGAATTTTGTCAAATGCTTTTTGGGAATCTGTTGAGATGATCATATGATTTTTATCCTTCTTTTTGTTAATATGGTATATCACATTGATCGATTTGTGGATGTTGAACCATCCTTGCATCCCAGAATAAATTCCACTTGATTGTGATATATGATCCTTTTAATATGTTGTTGAACTTGATTTGCTAATATTTTCCTGAGAATTTTGAACCTATGTTCATCAAGAATATTGGCCTGTAATTTTCTTTTTTTGTGGAGTCTTTGTCTGGTTTTGCTATCAGGGTAATGTTGGCCCCATAAATTAGTTTGTAAGCATTCTTTCTTCTTCAATTTTTTGGAATAATTTGAGAATGATAGGTATTAACTCTTCTCTAAATGTTTGATACAATTCGCTTGTGTAGCTGCCCGGTCCTGGACTTTTGTTTTTTGGGAGTTTTCTTTATTACCAATTCAATTTCATGACTTGTAATTGGTCTATTCTAATTTTCCATTTCTTCATGATCCAGTTTTGGAAGGTTGTGTGTTTCTAGGAATTTATCCATTTCTTCTAGGCTTTCCAATTTATTGTATAATTGTTCATAATAGTCTCTTACGATCTTTTATGTTTCAGTGGTGTCAGTTGTAACTTCTCCTCTATCATATCTGATTTTATTTATTTGGACCTTCTCTTTTTTCCTTGAGGAGTCTCGATAATGGTTTATTGATTTTGTTTATCTTTTCATACAACCAGCTTTTAATTTTTCTAGTCTCTATTTTATTTATTTCTCTCTGATCTTTATTATTTCCTTCCTTCTACTGACTTTGGGCTTTGTTTGTTCTTTTTTTTCTAGTTCCTTTATCTGTAAAGTTAGATTGTTTTTTTGAGATTTTTCTTGTTTCTTGAGATAGGCCTCTATCTCTATGAACTTCCCTCTTAGAACTGCTTTTGCTGAGTTCCATAGATTTTGGAAAGTTGTGTTTCCATTTTCACTTGTCTGGAGGTATTTTTTCATTTCCTACCCCTGCCATCATTTTGATTAGTTAACTTATTCTCACACTAGAGATGTCAGCTCAGGCTTTAACCCTTTTACTAGCTTTATATCTCCCTGTTTGTCACTATAATAGCATCACATGTATTCTCATCTTAACACATCAGTTATTATTAAGAATTGAACATAAACATTATGTCTGTCTTCTCCACTAGACTGAAGCTTTGGAAAGAAGGGAACCATTATATTTTTAACACCATTTTGATCTCAGTGCCTAACACAGTGCCTGATGCATAATAAATGCTCAATAAATGTTTGTCAAATGAAGGAATAAGTTAATGAGTATTAAGAATATACATGAGAGTAAAATAGGACAGTGATCTGAAAGAGATCACTGTCTAGACAGAAGCTAAAATAAATCAGACATACACAGTATAATCTATGAACTACTATGAAATAGTCATAGAGGAGGGAAACAATTAAAATAAGGTCAACTTCTCAAACAAGGTGCTCCTTCAGTGAGGTTTAGAGTAGGATTTTTTCAGATGTTGAGGAAGCAGTGCAAATCAACGACACTCTCTTATCTATGATCTCTGTAACATAGACCTTATCCAAAAATAATCATTTTTAATTTTTGGATCAGCAACTCTTCTTGGTTATCCATAATAGTGTTCCTCTGTTCATTGGGCATGATGATTTATGGTTGAGTCATAAACTCTATAAAATATTTGAAAAACATAATGATATTTCTTTTGTAAAGGATTAAGCAGCTATTTCTTTTACTATTCTTGGTGTGAATTAAAAGGGAAAATGGGAAAAAATAATCTTTCCCTAATGCTAACAAATCAAGTTATTCACAGCTATTCTTTGATGGATAGAGAAATATTGAACTAGGCAAAGTGAGATCCGAAACCTAAGAAAAAGTTTGGTTATGAGGCAGAGCTTTATTGGGAAGTTTTTCCTACAGCACTCAGTCGCTTTTGCTGTTCTCAGTTCAAGAGGAAAAAATAACACACCGTAAGTCACTGCTGAAAATATAAAATTTCCTTATTTCCAAAATATTTCTTCTTTGAAGAACCGTATATTTAAAAGCCAACAGTTTCACACTCTTGAACAGTCTGCCTTTTCAAATAGTAGCATTTGTAACAAAGATTCACTTGCCCTCAGTGTTAAATATGTCTAAAGCTTTTAGGAATCCATACATTCTAGGTAACTCTATACTCAATACAAGCTTTTAGCTAATACATGGTATCTCTTTTTATACGGTACAAGCGTATAAAAGTAGTAATGTCTCCTGATCCACAGATTTACTCCTGAGAAACAACAACAAAATACTTTAACATTGTAACAATGATTTATTCCCATTTACTATATTTTAGAAGACACCCAAAGAGAAATACAATGTAATGAGTTCCCTCTAAATCTCTACTTATAGGCAAATTACATTTCTATTCACATTTGAATATACAATAATTTTCCCAATAGTTATACCTGATTAAATTTCAGCTGACTCTGCCACACAGAGAGCAGTATTTTCAACTTTACTGGAAAAATTGAGGCAGATATTGAACACTGTTAGACTGAACAGAACTGAAATTTGAAAATGTTTCATGATTTTATATCTTTAATATTATTGTCATGGAAATGGGAGAAGGAATGATGACAATGCCTTTTTAGTAAGAGAGTCCAGCAGTACTCTATCTGACGTGCTAATCAAGAGTGGAGACACTGAAATATCTTAAGTCCAGTAGGGTTGTGCTTCCTTTTTTCCCCCTTTAATTCCTAATCAAATATTAACCTTAACCAGCTTTTGATGTGTTGATAAATTTCACTCTATTCCCAGAGAATAAAAAACCTTGCCATTTAATTTCAATGTAAGTACTTTTTGCCTAGGCTATATAGTGAACAAAAGACAATATAGTGCAAAGGATGTCTATAAGAATAAGTTTTTGAATGGAAGCTTAATGCCCCTGGTATTGCTTTTTTTAGCTCTGTCTCAGAGTCAACTCAGGAGGCTCTGTGTGTACTCTCCTCTTCTCTGTGAAAATGGCCTATTGATATACTGTAAGGAAGATATATCTGTATCTAAATCTATCTATAAAGTGGTTTAATTGCCACATTCATCTCTACTGTACCAATTGTTGATTGGTCATTCAATGAAACATAGTAGAATGATTAATTTTGACATTTTCCCATAACTTGTGTTATTGACTTGTGGAAAGGCTACTTTTAAAAACAGACATTTTCATCCAAACAAATGCCATTCTTGGTGTTTAATTGCTATGACTTATGCATATTTGCCTAGTATGTGACCTATTTTTTTTTTTTTTAACAAGCTCATTGAGTAAGAACACCCACACAGCTGGTTGACCTAACTTGACTTCCTGCCCAGGTCCATAGTCAAACTTTTCCTACATTCTCTAAGAACATTAGGTGTCAGCACAGGGTAATCTACTGCAATTATCTCCAGTGTGCCACTTCCAAAATTAGTATGAAGTCATTCAAATCTATTTTTGCTTTCTTGATTAATAACCATCTACAAGAGTCTCCTTGTTAACTTCTCATCCTTTCTTTTTCTCTTATATTTTATACTGCCAGCTATGATGTCAGAAGCAGAGTCAAATTACTGAGGGCTAATTTTCTTTAACTTAGAGATAAATTTGGTCTATTTACATCAAAGAATAATGGGAATGATAGAGAAGACAAAGGAAACCATTTCTTTAGCTGTGATAATATACTTTTTGTAATTCACTAAAACTTTTTTGTTAGGTATACATTAAGTGTACATATTACAGTATTTTTTAAACGTAACTTTTTAAACAAAATTAAATGTGCAAGTAGTTAAAAATACAATGATTCTGAAAGGCTTATTATGAAAAATAAGAGTCCCTTGCCCCACTTCTCTGTCGAATTCCCTCTCTGCAGAGGCTTTTAACTTCTTTAGATTGATGGCATTTACATTCATAGATCCTAAATAATGTTCACATAATTTTGTATCTTGATGTTTTTCTATTTTAGACATTGGTAATTAAATTCCTCTAATCAAAGAAAAGGATTTCACTCTTTCTCATTTCCTCCTCCACTATACCCCGTTTCAACATTTTCCCTCCCATTATAATCACTCCTGAATCACAATTCATAGCTAAGCCATATTTACCCTGTATTATTTCCTTTCCTAAACAAAATTCTGTTGTCCCTGGAAGTAATGAATGCCTATTTTTTATTTCTTCATTTGCTCAGGTCCATGCAATTGTCACCATTTCATCCCAAAACTCCGATCTTCTTAACACATTTAAACATATATATTTTTTTAGTTCAAGAATTTGTTTTTCAACAGTTTTAATTACATATAATTCACATACCATACATTTCACCCATTTAAAGTGTACAATTCAATTACTTTTAGAATATTCACAGATACGTGTATCCATCACCCCAATCTATTTTAGAATATTTTCATCACTCCAAAAGGACATGTGACACTTCTTAGCCATCAGTCTCCAACCCCTAGAGTCCCCAGCCCTAGGCTACTGTTAATCTATTTTCTGTCTCTCTATATTTGCTTATTCTGGAATTTTCATATAAGTGGAAGAATGCAATATGTGGTCCTCTGTGACTGGCTTCTTGTGAGGTTATTAGTAATGTCTCCATTTTCATTTCTGAAGTTATTTTTTTTAACTTTTCTCTCTATTTTATAGTCAAGCTAAAAGTGTATCAGTTTTGTTGATCTTTTCAAAAAATCAACTTTCCTTAATTCTATCATTTTTCTATGTTCTACTTCTTTTATCTCTACTCCATATTATTACCTTCCCTCTGCTAGTTTTGAGTTTAGCTTGCTCTTTTTTTTCTCCTTCTTTAAGGTTTAGGTTATTGATTTGGGATCATTCTTCCTTTTTAATGTGAGCATATATAGTTATAAATTAGGCTCGAGCACCCCTTTTGTTGAATCTCATAAGTTCCAGTATATTGGGTTTTCATTTTCATTCACCTCTAAGTATTCTCTAATTTACCCTGTCATTTTTTCTTTGATCCATTGGTTCTTTAAGAATGTGCTGTTTAATTTCCACATATTTATGAATTTCTCAATTTTTCTTCTGTTACTGATTTCTAGTTTCATCTCACTGTGTTTGGAGAAGATACTTTGTGTGATTTCAATCTTTTTAAATGTATTGAGGCTTGTTTTGTGGCTTAGCATATGGCCTATCCAGAGACTATTACCTGTGCACTTAAGAAGAATGTGTATTTGCTCTTGTTGGGTGGAGTGTTTTGTACTTGTCTATTAGATGAAATCAGTTTATGGTGTTGTTCAAGTCCTCTGTTTCTTTATTGATCTTCTCTCTAATTGCTCTATCAATTATTGAAAGTAGGGTATTGAAATATCCAACTATTATTTAAGAAATATTTCTCTTTCCAATTTTGTCAAGTTTTGTTGCATGTATTTTGAGGCTTTGTTGCTAAGTACATATACGTATATAATTATATATTCTTGATAGATTGATCCTTTTTATACATATATAATGTCCTTCATTGGCTCTTGTAGCAATTTTTTACTTAAAGTCTATTTGATCTAATATTAGTACGGCCACTCAGCTCTCTCTTGGTTGCTATATTTAGTAATTATATTTTATATATAGTTTTCCATTTTTCTTTTCAAGCTATTAGTTTCTTTGAATCTTAAGGGAGTATCTTGTAGATATTACATGGATGGATCCATTCTTCTAATCTCTGTCTTTTAGTTGAAGATTTTATACATTTACATTTAATGTTATTGCATGTAAGAAAGGACTGACTTCTGCATTTTGCTATTTGTTTTCTATATGTCATATCTTTATTGTTCCCGATTACTCCGTCATTGCCTTATTTTTGTTTGTTTGTTTCTTTTTGTAGAATCCCAATTTGATTCTCTTCTCAGTTCTTTTTTTGTGAATATTTTTGAGTTATATTCTTAGTAATTACCTTTGGGATTATAATTAGTACCTTAAACTTACAACAACATAGTTTGAAATTATACCAACTTAGCTTCAATAGTATACAAAAACCCTACTCCTATACATCTCCATTCCTCTCCCTTTATATTGTTATTTTCACAAATTGCATTATAATATGTTGTGGGCTGATTAACCTAGGTTTATAATTATTACTTTATACATTTGTCTTTTAAATGATAAAAGAAACAAAGAGGAGTTACAAACCAAAAATATAATAATACTGGTTTTATATTTACATATTTAGTTACCTTTGCCTGTATTCTTTATTTCTTCATACGACTTCCAGTTATTGTCTAGCATCCTTTCATTTCACCCTGAAGGAGATTCTTTACCATGCTTGTAAGGTAGGTCTACTAACAATGATCTCCCCCAATTAGTGTTTTTCTGTAGATGTTTTAATTTTTCCTTCATTTTGAAGGATAGCTATACCAAATATAAAATTCTTTCTTAACAGTTTTTTTTTTCTTTTAGTGCTTGAAATACATAATCCCACTGCCTTTGGGCCTCCATAGTTTCTGATGAGAAATGAGCTGTTAATCTTAAAGATTCTCTTTTACATGATGATTTGTTTTTCTCATGAGCCTTTCAAGATTCTCTATTTCTCCTTGTCTTTTGACGGTTTGATTATAATGTGTCTGTTGGTGGATCTCTTTCAGTTTATCCCACTTGGAATTTGTTGAGCTCCTTGGAGGTCTAGATCCATATCTTTCATCAACTTTGGGAACCTTTTGGACATTATTTCTTCAAATACTGTTTCTGTCTCATTCTCTCTCCTTTTCTTCTGGGATTCTCATTATGTGTATGTTTGTATGCTTGATCGTGTCCCACAATTGTCTTAGCCTCTATTCAATGTTCTTTATTCTTTTTTTTCTGGCACTTCAGACTAGTTTGACAAGTACTGGTATTGAGTCTTCTTCAAATGTTTGGTAGAATTTACCAGTGAAACCATCTGGAAATGATCTTCCTTTGTTGGGAGGTTTTGGATTACTGATTCAATCTCCTTACTCATTATTGGTCTGTTCAGATTTTCCATTTCTTCATGATTAAGTGTTGGTGATTGTATGTTTCTAGACCTTTATCCATTTATTCCAGGTTTTCCAATTTTTTGGTGTATAATGGTTTACAGTATTCTGTTATGATCCTTTGTATTTCTGTGGTATCAGCTATAATGTCTCCTCTTTCACGTCTGATTTTATTCATTTGAGTCTTTTGTCTTTTTTCTTCCTTAGTCTAGCTGAAAGTTTGTCATTTTTATCTTTTCAAAAAAACACCTCTAATTTTCATTTTTATTTTCTATTAGTTTTCTGTTCTCTATTTCTTCTCTGATCTTTCTTATTTCTTCCTTCTGCTAACTAAAGGCCTCATGTGTTCTTTTCATAGTTTCTTGAGGTGTAAAGTTAGATTTTCTATTTGAGTTTATTTTTTCTTAATGTAAGTGCTTATTGCCCTAAACTTCCTTCTTAGAACTGCTTTTGCTGCATCACATAGGTTTTGGCATATTGTTTCCATCTTTATTTATTTTTAGATTTTTTTGATTTCTTCTTTGACCCATTGGTTGTTCAGGATTATGTTCTTTAATTTCCACATTTCATGAATTTTCAAGTGTTCATCCTGTTGTTGATTACTATTTTCATACCACTGTGGTCAGCAAAGATAATTGGTATGATTTCAATTGCTCCCACTCCCCAGTCATGCAGCACATCTCAGTATTTTAGATGGGGTGAGAAATAAATGGGTCTCTTGCCAGTGTCCTACACAGCTAGGAAGCCAAGTGCTCACTCACGTGCTCTTTCTCTCCCACATAGGAAAATCATGGGCCTCAGGGAGTTTCTCTTGGCACTGGGCTGTGCAACCTTGGGGGAGGAGTGACATGGGTAAAGAGAAACTCTTCCTCTTAGCCTCTTCATTGCATCTAATCTGGGCTTTTTTTCTCTCTAATAGTGCACTTGAACCTCTCTGCTGGACTGCTGGACTTCCACAAAGGCACTCTCAAACATGAGTGATTGCCAATATCACTTTCGGGGGAAGATGGTAGAAAACTATTTCTCCATTTGCTCCTTCACTTGCTTTCACTGACCTTGAAGATCAGCCAGAAGTGAAAGCATTTCCTCTTCTTGGGTGATTTCTGAGCATGCATCCTGCCTTGTGCATGCACATCCCTTTCTAGATTCTCCAGTATGTGTGGAAGACGTCAAAGCCCTTATGCCCCAACATATCGCATTTCCCAGCTACTCCACTCAGGCTTTTAGCATGTCTATTGTTTTCCATACCTGTTATTTAATTCCCCAGGCAGAACAAGTTGTTCATTTGCCTTTCAGTGTTGTTGATGAAGATGTTCCACATAGGCACTTCTCTGTACTTAGTTCTGAGTTAGGTGAAACGAAGGTCAACTCCTTGCATCAGTCCTTTGGGGAACCTACAGACAGGTCAAAACAGACAAACACAATTCCTTGGGAACAAGATCCATTCTGCTCCTTCTGGAACCAGATATCCACACCAGGAACATGGTCTGCAGTTTTCAAGACTGCCAACATCCTGGAGAGGAGGGTAGAGCAAAGGTAAGTTAAAATGCCACAAACCTCTCCTACCATGTTTCAGTGATCTTTCTCCTGGTTAAACTTTCACTACTTTGCTTTAAATATTTGATTGTCTTCCAGAGTTCCTATAAGGTTGAGTCTGATAGATTTGCCAATTTTTCAGTGTTTCTGGTCAGGGATGGGCCCCTGGAGATCCCTGCTGCATAATTTTAGCTGACTTCACTCTTGCTATGTTTTATATGCTATCTTATATGTTATGCGTTTTCTAATTAAATTTGCAAAATTCATGAGATTTGGAAATTTCTAAACTTAATAGAAAAAGTCATCCTCCCAGGGTAGAATCCTTGAGATGCCTTGCAAAAGCAAACACAGAACTACTCTAGGGTTATATTCTGTGTATACGTCACCCTCGCTGCACAGGACTACTTTACATAAAGCCCCACCGAAGATTAACACACACTTGAAACTAAATAATAAATAGGCACATGAAGGAAAATCCACCATAAATAAGATTTAGAACACTCAACTACAACAAGATTAGATATTCATGATCTTTGAAAAATAGAAATATTGTTTGAGAGTGTTTTAAAATTTGACTTGTATGATTACATTAATTACACAGAGACACATGATTGATAGGACTCTCAAGACTCCACAGGTTATAGTCATATAAAGCTTTAAATAAAATGAAATAATACGATATAGCAGTAGAAACAAAGGACATTCAAACATTACAAAGGTCTGAGGCTTCCCAGTGCAGCTCCCAGGATCCTTTCTCAGTCAGACAGGGGACAGTAGGATACGGTTTTTACTGCTCGTCATTGCTTTGATTAAACGAAGCCACTTCCAAAGACCAAAGGCGGAGATGTAATTTCTGGTTCCAGTTTTTTATGAATTTGTAAGGTTTTTTAATGGTCTTCAACTTGTTCCACTTGGATTTTCCTCCGCCATCAAAATTTTCGGTAATGTAGCACCCCACATAAAGGTACCTCTTGTCTGCCAGTCCTCATGGCTTTTTTTCTCAGCCATACTTGCAGTTTATTGGCTATTACCCAAGAATTTCTAAAAGTCCATATCATGTTATTCCTGTGGTCTAGTTCCTCCCATGCCACCAGGAACACAATTCTTAATTCTATTCGTTGAGTAGATTTATCTTCACCTGCTTTATTCAAAGTATAACGAATTACCTGTCAAAATAGTTTCCAGATTGAGTTTAGTCCTTCCAGCCTAGAACTGCTATCTGTAAACAGTGCTGCTTGTTTGGCATTCTCTGAGAACTAATCATAGGGAGGGGCCCATTTGGCTGTTGGGCTAGGTGACTCCTCAGAGGGATCCTGTGAAGGCCCAAAGGCATGAAAGTCATCTTTTTATGTATTGCAGCGTTCTCTCAGTCTCATGGTTTTGAATTATACCATCTTCATTTGATGAGTACCTGTTGGACTTTTCTCCCTATTGGAAAGTTTTTTACTTGATGCACACCATGATAGGGATTTCAGATCTCAAAATAACTTTACACCCTTTATAATGGAAGCAGATTTAACTTGAGCACAATAATAGGCCAACAATTGCTTGTCAAAGGGACTGTAATGGAACTGCATCAGGAAAACTTCTAGTCCAAACCTCAGTGTTACCACTGGGAGGCAATAATGGGCTTTTGGCCAAAGCCTCAGGGAGTATGGTTGGAGTCGCCGATACTTATGTCATTTGAGCACCATCGAGGTTGTGTGACCCAAAAGATATCCACTGGGTACAGCTCTTTGATGCTCCAGATAAGCTGCTGCTGTTCAGAGCCACAGTCAAATGCAGGGTTTTTTTTTTTTTTCTGGTAACTTTGTGAGTAGGGGCTAATTTTACGGAAGAAAACAAACCAATGAATTTTGTTTCAATTTTTGAGCTGGCTTATTTTTAGTTGTTTGAAGAACGTCACTAATGTCTCTTGTCCAAGTAATTTTTGAATGCTACCATGTATTCTTGAACCTCTGTTTTAGCTGGTTAATTAGCCAGTCCGTGGTAGTGATTTGATTAACCAGTATTTCTAATTGTCTTACCTTGATCTTCAGATTGAGATCAACATTATATCATCAATATAATGTATAGCAGTACATTTCTATGGAATTAAATCGAAACCTCTTTCAACAGGCTGTGACAGAAAGCAGGAGAATTTAAATATCCCTGTGGAAACTCAGTAAACCTGTACTGGATTCTGTCCACCATGAATGCACAATGATTTTGGCTTTCTTCCATAATCGAAATAAAAGAAGAAACCATTAGATAAACCAATCACAGAATACCAATCCTCCTTAGCTTGATGCAAACTTGAATTGTTACCACCCTATCAGGCATGGCTGATGCTGTTGGGGGAGCCATTTTATTCAGTCCTCTGCAGTCTACAATTAACCACCAGGATTCTTCAGCTTTTCTCACAAGCCATACTAGATTATTAAAAAGGGTATTTTGTGGGTGATAATATACTTGCATCTAACATATCCTTAATCAAATAGGGAATTTATTGATGACACCCAGGTCTCCCATGTTGTTTTAAATTAATCCCTTGAGCAGGCAAGGTCATTCCAAGGATTTCCATTTAGCGTGCCCAATTAAAACAGCAGACAGAGCAGAATTTTACAGCATCCCTTTCCCCAGTTGTGTGAGTAAGGGAAGAGCTTGCCCTCCCTCTCATTCAAGATGTCACATACGTTCCAATAATACATTTTGGTAGAGTTGACACACAACCGCAAATAACTTTGTTCATAAATTTCTACTTTAAGCCATATTTTCAATTTTAGGTCATTGACAATTCACCACATCCCCATAACTTAATCATGTTGCCTTTTGACTTTTTATTAGCAGGTTTCAGCATGACGGTACACTGTGAGCCAGTGTAGAACAATTTCAATAAAATCTCTTGGTCACACCCATGACATTTCACCCACACCAATGCAAATGCCTCGGATACCCTGCTGTGGACGGCACGGCCCTCTCCACCCTAGAACCAACCTGACATATCTTCTTTAACTCACATTGTTTCAATCAGCGCTGGATACAAGGATCCTTTTTTCTTTCTTTTTTTTTTTTTTTGTATCACCATAAAATTTTTTACAATTCATCATGTTTAGGATAAATCGAACAAATCTTTTTATAATTTTTGGAGTTGGTGGAGCAGCTGGGCCACATAATCTCACTAGCAAGCTATTAAAATTTTAGTGGTTATTCCACTTACGACTTTCTTTTTCATGACATTTTTAATTAACCATCTGAATGACCCTACCTTGTTTAATTGTCCTGAGGTTTTTTCTTCCTTTTTAATCTTTATGTTCCTTTTTTTCCTTGAATATTCCTAATTGTTTCACTCAACCCTTTAGGAGGAGTTGAGCTGGTAGGTCTGTGGCAGCTTTTCTTAAGTGCTTTTATCCTCCCAATAGGACAGTACACAAGAATCGCAAGCATTTAAACCCCATTTATCACAATCATTTCTTGGGTAAAAGGCCTAAAATTGGAGCACACTTTATTATTATATAATCCAGCCGAAGGTGAGGGTGCTTGCAGTTTCAACATTTCAGCACACTCAAGACCATTCGCTTGAGTACATAAGGGTGGAGTCGAACTATTCCCCCGCTCAAGGTTTTTTTACATAACCCTGCCTTTCGCCAGCTCGAAGGATCAGGGCATCCACATTTCTGCAGAAAGTGCACTGCCTGAACTCTTTGAATGTTCCCAGGTTTGGGGAATCTCTTGATTCTCACCTGCCTCTTCACCACACCCAAAGCCTTTATTGTCATTTGAGTGATTATCAGTCAGGCAGAGTACCATTCTGATCAAAAGAAATATTTGAACTACTCCCTGCTATCATCACGTCCCTTTCCGTTACAGACAGACTCAATGGTGGTAACTTGGCAGGCCAGAAACCTCATGTTTTCTCTTAGTTACTCTCATTTTTGCCAAAGCAGCCAAAAGCAGCCAAGGCAAAGAATTCTTGACTGACTTCCCTTCTGTCTGAATTTCTTTTTTCATTCATTTAGGTATTTCCCTCAGTTCCAGATCTACCCACTTCCAATTTGATGTGTTTATCCTGCTGTCAATGGTCACCGTGTCACTCAATTGGAGGCTAACCTAGGGGAGCTAGCCTAGCATCAAATGTCCTTCATACCCCATTTCCTCATCTTCCTTTCTTCCAAACAGAGCTTCATCCATCATTTAATTATGGAGCCAAGGGCCACTTCAAGTATCCTGCTCAGAACACCAACTGCAGCAATTTCACAGGGTCAGATCATTGAAAAAACTCATGAGACACCACAGGGTACACTCATAAAGCTTTAGTAAGGGTAAAAGATATAAAGCAGCAGGAGATAGAAAAGCATAGACAAATATGAGAGAGAATGGAGATTTCCAGCTGCAGTTTCCAGATTCTTTTCTCAGACACAGGACATGCTGCATCTTGGATCATGACCACCAAGATAACTGTGGAAAATCATGATTCAGCAGAACTAAGGTATAAGTTTACTGGATGGATCTTTCATACTCCAATGGTCACAGAGCTAAAACCAGACTGGTTTTAAACAGGTGACATAGATACGAAACATTAATCTATACATTTTCAGTAAACAAAATAGATAAACTCATACAAAGTACCTCTAGGTGAGTTTTGGACTTTAAACAACACACTATAAATTGCTAGCTGGTATATTTAATCCCTATCTTGGCCAAGTGTGAGTATCATGGCATCCTTGCACATAAGAAGAGAGATACCACAGATCAGCTTTTAACTTTTCCACCAACTTTCAAAAGTTCTGTCAAAAATTTCTAGTGCTAGTGTATAAAAACAAGGAAAAGTATAAACTTTTAAGTTTTTGAATCATGTAATGTTTAGAAATCCGTGTTAAACTGCTATTTTATATCACAGGCCTGTCACTTAAAAATATATACATATATCCTATTGATGG